>NC_136902.1:4502298-4569798 GCF_949606895.1 Notothenia rossii
TTGAAGTTTCTCTGATGAGCTTCCAGTCACTGCTATGCTCATCATTCAAGGATTAAAGAAGAGAGAACAACTTTTGTTATATAAAGTTTAGAGAGTGTGAATCCTGTACGTCTCACTTTACCTGTAATTTAACAACGGAGCCTTTAGTTGGTGTTGTGTTCAGGTACATCAATACCTTCATCTTTTCTACTCACTGGTCCGATTCTTTATGGATATATGATCCATTTTCTGAGTGTGAACAAAAAGGTGAAAAAAGCTGTAATAATATCTGAGTCTCGCGGTTTCGAATGTCGGCCTGATAATATTTGAAGTTTTAGAATAAAAGGAGCAATGAGCACCAAGTATTCTTTTCTTTTCTTTCTATTCTTGTTATTTCTAAACATTTTTGTTTTATTTTAAAATGCCTTGTAGCTGCAACAAAAACAATTTCCCAAATCGGGATGAATAAAATACCATCTTATCTTATCCTAAGTCCACGGCTACGCAGGACACCGTGGAAAATAACAGGCAAATTCTGCTGAAAGTTGAACTGCGTTGATCACAACACACGAGTTTAGAAAATGTGTATTAGGTGTGAAATTCATGATGAACATCCGGACTGGAATTATGGCAAAGGGTCAAACTTGGTCATAATGTGCAGTCTTTTTTTTTATTTTTAAGTGTTAAGGTTTCCAGATGAATCGTGACATCCTTACATACAACTTTTTCACTTTCAATTCAATTCAATTAAAAAAAATAACCTTTATTTATTCAGGTGAAAAGCCATTGAGATCATTGACCTCTTTTTCAATGGTGACCATGCCAAAAACGTTGGCTATGTCTAGGTTTTGAATGGCAGACATGAAGTGTGTTGTTGGAAGTTTTTAGCGTTAGTTGGATGTCGTAAGGCAAAGCTTTCTGTCATGCCGAGACAGAAAAGTCAACTTCATTAGAAGAATAGATAAGCTCATTATATCAGACCATCTGTAGTGTCCAGGTGTGTTAGAGCTCTGCAGGTGTGGTGTTTGAGGTGTGTGTGTGTGTTGTGGGGACACACAGGTGGACAGTGGACTTTAGTTTCGCCTCCAGTGACGGACAAAAAAAACATTCTGAGTATTTAGTTGACCTTTTTCTCTGAGTCCACTTCTGGTTTCAGGGACCGGTTTCTCTGCTCCGAGTCGCATTTCACAGAAATCCTCTGCGTGCTTTCACACACACACACACACACACACACACACACACACACACACACACACACACACACACACACACACACACACACACACACATACACATACACATACACATACACATACACATACACATACACATACACATACACATACACATACACACACAAACACCTTTCCACCTGAAACAGAAAGTGGACAGCTTGGTGTTAAAATGGTTTGGACACGTCAAACTGAAAAAGTCCATCTATATATGTGTTAGTGTGTGTGGTGCTTTTCTACCAATGGTTTCACACCTGAGTCTCCTTTATTCGTCTCCTTGCTTCCTTTTCTCCTCTCCTTGTTAGCACTCATCTCCTATCTTCTTTCTTCTCTTTGTCTCCTCTCCTCATTTCCTTTCTTGTCTCTTGTTTTCTCTCCTTGTTACCTCTCCCATCTTGTCTCATCTCTTCGTCTCCTTTCCCGTGTCCTCTTTCTTGTTTCCTCTCCTAGGGAACCCCAACAATGACTCGTGACATGATTCCTAGGCTTGTAAATAAGAAAAACACTTTCCTTCAGTAAATAACCCGAGTCCCTTTGACACTCCATGCCATCCCAGCTGGGTGTGTTTGTTGGTGTCTGGTCACATTTCTTCTGTGAGAGGAAACCAGTCTGACCTGTCAATCATCCCTCTCAGTGACGGTGTTTCCGACAGCGAGTCAGACATCATTGAAGCCCCCTTTGTTCAGTGTTCCTTTTGCAATAATGACCTCCTCGCTGCACAAAGGTAACGCACAGTGTCTATACATGAGATCAGAGCGACGTCACTTTCTGCTAAAATGACGGACCTGTTCACTTTGTCCAGTGAGTGTCCGGTTTCATCATGTCTAACATCCGCTTTAAGATAAGATGGACCTTTATTGATGCCCGTAAGGAAATGCAGGTCAGTGTTTCCCCTAGGTTTACTGCCTTGGCAGGGTGCTGCTCGGGTACCCCAATTTTTTTTTCGGGGAACCCAGATTTTTTTTATCCTCTGGAGTAGAGAGAGGAGCTGTGGATTATTGTTATTGATATCATACAGTAACAAAGTATTTGTACATTAAAAAGTAATAAAGTACAGTGTTACACTGTACTTTATTACTTTAATTCAAACTGTATTCCCTTCTTATCATGTAGCCTACACTTCTTCCTTTCATTGATACATTTAAATCACCTGACTACAGCATATAACATACCTGCTGCAACCCTGTGCTGCTGCTGCTTCTCTCTGCCTCATCCTCTATTGCTGGAGGCAGTTCCACCTCATCTGATCTCTGATATGAAAGCAATCGTGTTATGATCATATTGAGCTATTGGTGTGAGTCTAACATTAAACAAGCAGTCTGCTTGTCATACATTGCTGACGATACATTTTAAGTGGCAATTTTTTGAGTCACAGCCGCTAAATGCAGGTAGCATCAAGCTAGCAAATCCTGCATTAGCCTCCCATCAACAAGTGACAGAACATCCAATTATCCTGAGCTAATTTACTGAATAAACCAACTCACATCTCCTGTCTTTTTTTTCACCCAACTCATTAGACTATTCTTCTGCTGGTGTTTGATTGTTGTTTTCTGTCAAATTCAATACTGAAATTCAAAACCGCTGTACCTGCTCACCATCTGTGAGCTATTTTTAGAATGCGCACGCTACGTTCGTTGTCGCGTTCGCGCGCGTCCACCTGGGCAGGCTGTGTGTGTCCTTCTCCCGTGACGATAACGGCTTGCGGTTAAAAAATAATAATAAACGAATTTGAAACTGGGGACACACATAAACGGGCAGACAGCAGAGCTGTTGTTCTCCTCCTTTCCTCCGCTCTTGTCTCTGATTGTGAGTTTGTGCATTCGCGTGTGTGTGTGTGTGTGTGTGTGTGTGGGGGGGGGGGGAGCAGAGCCCCGCCCTTCAGAAACAGAGCGAAGGGAGAATGTGAATACGCAAGGCTGTGGACACTGAAACATGCACATTGGATAAATAACATAGGCGTTTAGTTTATTTAATAAAAGAGCACATGTTCAATGTGAAAAGTGACCGTAGATAGATTACTTCAGTTGCAATTTGGTGCTATATATATGTATTTATTTTTAAATAATAAAAAATAAAAATGTAAATAAAAAAAAACAACAAAAAAAACCACCTTGAATTTCAGGCAGGGCGCGGGGCTCCGTTGGCAGGGCGCAGCGCCCCGCCAAGACAATGGTAGGGGAAACACTGCAGGTGTTAGCAGCAACAGATAAGAGTTCAACCAAAGGTACCGTAATTTTCGGACTATAAGCCGCGCCTTTTTTCCCATTTTTCGACGCTGCGGCTTATATAACGGTGCGGCTAATCTATGGATTTCTACAGCTAACGGCCACCACCTTTAACTCTATGGGCTCTATGACCGATCCGCGCCCCCCACCTTTAAGCGGCGGGCTCCAGCAGGAAAAACTGGAGGCCGGAAAAGAGTGTCACAGGTAGCGCACAAAAGTAAAAGTGAAACCGAGAGTTGTACGAGAGACAGAACGAGAGCAAGACAGACAGACATTACGAGAGCGAGACAGTTTTTGCAAAGGTGTTAAACGTGCACTGGGAGCGCACCGTTTAAGTTTGAAAGTTGAAAAGTGTGTGTGTCTGAAACGCTATGTGATACAGTACAGTTTACACAGCACATGTTCTGTAGCTACTATTGCACTAAATGGTAACACTTGAATACGTTATGCAAATATGCAACTTGTTTGTTGAAATGTTAATAAATGGGAGCTTCCTCAAACAGCCATCTCTTTCCCGACAATCCCCTCTGTGCACGAACCCTTATGGTAATGAAACATTAAAACACCTGCGGCTTATAGTCCAGTGCGGCTTATATATGTACACATCATTCAATTTAGCTGCTGCGGCTTATATTCAGGTGAGCCTTATAGTCTGAAAATTACGGTAATTACATTATATAAGTATCTGTTAAAACAAGATGTCACCACAACAAGGTAAAACGTGGATCAGTTAAATGAACATACAGAGATAGGAGAAGTACTCAGGTCTTGTACTTGAGTATAGGTAGAAGTACTCAGGTCGTGTACTTGAGTAAAAGTAGAAGTACTCAGGTCGTGTACTTGAGTCAAAGTAGAAGTACTCAGATCTTGTAGTAAAAGTAGAAGTACCAGAGTGTAGGAATACTCTGTTACAGTAAAAGTCCTGCATTCAAAATGTTCCTCAAGTGAAAGTAGAAAAGTATTCTCATCAAAATATAGTGAAAGACAGTAAAAGTAGTCATTGTGCAGATTGGTCCATTTCAGAATAATATATATGATATGTTTTATAATGATTGATCATGAAAGTGTTCTCAAAGCTGCTAAAGGAGCAGCTAGTTTGAATGACTTTGTATACTGCAGGGTAGCTTGTGGATTTACTCCAGGTGGAACTAAAGTCTGATTTAACACTTGATTAGATTTCACATCATTCATCCATATCTGTAAACTAAAGGGATTAAATACATGTAGTGGAGGAAAAGTACACCATGTACCTCTGACCTGTAGTGAGGTAGAAGTACACAGTAGCATACAATGGAAATACTCAAGCAAAGTACAAGTATCTCAAAATTGCTCTTAAGTACAGTACTTGAATAAAACTACTTAGTTACTTTACACCTCTGTGAACACCCTGATAGCGGGCCGCTGTTGTAACATTTCACATTTCATATTTTCTACATACTGTACATGGATTATTTAGACAATGAAATATCAGAAAAATGTCCGTCACAGGTTCTCACTTCTTCCATCTTTAAACTTCTTGAGCATTTTGCCCTCAGATAAACTTTGGTTTTCGTTTCAAACTCTTTTGCCCCGGTAAATATAACATGTTGTGATCGCAGCTGACCTTAACAAATACAAGTCACGAGTGTTGACTTTGTAACTTGTCACAGGTCAAACTGTAGGGTCACTGAGAGCCGGTCACTGAGAGCTCACCAAGAATACACGCACACACACACACACACACACACACACACACACACACACACACACACACACACACACACACACACACACACACACACACACACACACACACACACACACACACACACACACACACACACACACACACACACACACACACATAACATAAATAAATAAGGACAGCAAACAGCTAAATGTGTACCCCAAAATAGATAAATGTTAATTATTTGTTGTAAAGAGTGATATTTAATTATTGTTGTGACCAGTCGGAACCTGATACTTAAGTTGCACGTGCATTGGTGTGATTACGGAGCCAGAAAGCGATGCACGTTTACTCCCGTGCGCGGTGCGCCGTGGGTTTGTTTTTACAAAAACTGGCGAAGCAAATTAAGTTGTTTGACTGTGGGGTAAAAAGTTTGGTCATCATCTCAAACGAATGTTCAAAGTGAATCAACTGATAAAGCGCAAAGTGAACCTGAAGGAAAAGCAAAGAAGACATTTGTAAAGTCTTGGGAAATATATGGCTTTATTTTTGTGCCTCTATCCTGAGCACGCAATGGAACATTTTGAGCATAGAAAAATATATTTTGTAAGAAGATCAATTATATTTTGAAGAGAAATTGACTCAAGCCCTCTCACTATCTCCTGCACACGCTCTCTCTCCCTCGCTCGACCTCTCCACCCTGTGCGCGCTCAGGTTTGCGTGCGGGCTCGCTCAAGTTGGCACAGAGTTACAAATGTGCCACAAAACCAACCAAACCGGAGAACTCGGGAAAGTCAATTCTGATTGGCTGTTTCGTCTCCAATCATATCTTCTATCTGAGATACAGAAAGAGAGGGATTTTAGGTTGCCATCAAGTTTGGCCAGACTAATACATTTCTAATGTTGAATCAATGAAAACCATTCACAGTTAGGAATTAGACATTAATTATTAATGCCATAAAGGATTGCATACAATTACAGTTTCTTATTTCTCCAGTATGATAGCTGTCAAACTGAAGTTAAATCCATTTCTCACTTATTCTAAGAAGAAATCCTTTTAGTGGGTTAAGTACATTCTGCTCCGTTGTCCATTCACTTCCGGTAAAGTTCCTTCAAAATAAGAGTCCCGATCTTATTACTACCAAAATAAAAGTGCAAAACGAAACTTTACCGTAGGAACATATTGGCATAAAAATATAATCGATTCTATAAAAAGGTAACGCATTTTAAATATAGTTAGACATATTGAAGGTCATTTACAGCATCCACAATTAATATCTAATTCTTAACTGTGAATGGTTTTCATTTATTTAACATTATAAATGTATTAGTATGGCCAATCCAAGACGTCAATGCTGAAGGGCCAGTGGATCTATGGTGGGGGTCAGCACAGAGGTCAAGAAAAACCCACATTTGAAAGGGAGACAACGGATGACCAAGAAACTAGTGACTTGCTCAATTCATGTGTGAGGGATCTGTGAAGAACATGACAACACTACTGGTATGTTGTAATTGAGGGTGGACAAGTTTACTACCACTTAAGTTTCAAATAATTGTGTTAATTACTTATTGTAATAAAGCATTTAAAAAAAACTTGTCATTATTAAGTTGATTTATAACTGTATAGTATCTTAATTATTTAAAATATAAGGTGACTAAAAATGGCAACCTTATTTCCAGTTTTGGCAACCAAAAGCTGATACTTTTAAAAGTTAGTGTTGAGCCCTGCAGGCACGCACGTACACACACACACACACACATATGAAGAAGGTTCTAATTTTAGCCTATGAAAAAACAAAACTGTATGAACCGATACACACACACACACACACACACACACACACACACACACACACACACACACACACACACACACACACACACACACACACACACACACACACACACACACACGCAGAAGGTTCTCATTTTAGCCAATGAAAAAAAAAACTATGAACCGATTGACACACGCACACACATACATACATACATACATACATACATACATGTACACACACACACACGCACACACACACACACACACACACACACACACACACACACACACACACACACACACACACACACACACACACACACACAGAGCTGTTTATGTTGGTGCGGCGGCTCTGGTTGCGTCGGTGATTAGAAGATAAACTTCTGAGGAAAGAGGAAACGTGATGTCACATAACACATACATTTAAAGATTCAACTCGGAGCAACATAGAAAGTGCACATATTTCCACCTGAAGCAAGTCAAACCATTGGAAGTGCTGTTGAATACGTAACAGAGCCTAAATTAAACTGCTTTTTGAAATTATTTTAATTGCCAAGCTACAACCGAAACGTCTCTATTTCTTGTGGTCTTTATTCCCTCCAGTTCTCAGCATTACAGTACCCAGAATGCATTGCCGGTTGCAGGCCTGGTGGTCAGGTTGGTGTTAGCGCCTGTGGGTTTCTGATAAAAACGTTATCGACATCAGTAATAAGAAATAGGATGGTCGCAGTTCTCTCTTTTAAGGCCCCGCCCCTTTCTTAGAATACTGTCCAGGCCGACCAATCAGAGCGCTCGCTGCGGTTTCCTGTGTGTGTGGTTTATTAATTCTGCAGAAGTCTATCTGTGGTTTTCTCCAACACATGTACTTTATATTCTACCCTTTTTTGTTTTTATCTCTTTTCTCCGTTCCTTTTTCTCTTATATTGTTTCCTCCTCCTGTGTCCTTTCTAATATCCCCTCATTGTCCTGCTTCCTTGTTTCCTTTCCTTTCCCCCCTCATTTAACCCCTTTCTTTTTTTCTTGAAAGACGGTCTTTCTCATCTCCTTTTCTTTCAACTCATTTCCTCTCATGTGTCCTCTCCTGTCCTGTCTCCTATCGTTTCCTTTCTCGTCTCATTCCCTTGTTTCCTCTCTTAATCCCTCCCTTGTTTCCTAACCTTCTTTCTTTCTCTTTTCTCGTCTCATTGTCTTTTCCTCTCTCATGGTTTCCTCTCTTAATCCCTCCCTTGTTTCCTCACCTCCTTTCTTTCTCTTTTCTCGTCTCATTGTCTTTTCCTCTCTCCTTGTTTCTTCTCTTAACTCATCTCCTCTTCTTCCCTCCTTAATTCCACACATTTCCTATTTTGTTTCCTCTCATTTTCCTCTCCTGTCTTTCCTTCTATCGTTTCCTTTCTCGTCTAATTCCCTTTTTTCCTCTCTTAACCCCTCCCTTGTTTCCTCACCTTCTTTCTTTCTCTTTTTCGTCTCATTGTCTTTTCCTCTCCCCTTGTTTCCTCTCTTAATCCCTCCCTTGTTTCCTCACCTTCTTTCTTTCTCTTTCTCGTCTCATTGTCTTTTCCTCTCTCTTTGTTTCCTCTCTTTTCTCATCTCCTCTTCTTCCCTCCTTAATTCTTATTTTGTTTCCTCTCCTTTTCTTCCTGTCTCCTCACTTTGTCTTCTTTGTGTGTCACCTTTTTTCATCTCTTTATCTTTCCTTTTCTCCTCTACTTGTTTCCTCTTGTCTTCTTTTCTTGTTTCCTCTCTTTGCTCATCTCCTTTCCCTCTCACCTTGTGTTGCCTCATTTATTTCCCTTTTAGTCTTCTTTTCTTGATTCCTCTCTTTTTACATCCTTTTTTATTCTACTCGTTTCCTTTTTGTTCTCTTTTATCTTCTCTTCTTGTTTACTTTTTCGTGTCTCCTACTTTTTCTCAGTTCCTTTGCTCCTCTACTTGTTTCCGCTGAGTTTTCCTCCGTTGTTTCCTCTCCTTGTCTCCTCTCTCTTTTTTTATATCCCCCTTGTCTCCTCTAAGTTTCCTCTCATTTGCTTTTTAGTTTCGTCTCTCTCCCTTGTCTCTTCTCCTGGTCGCCTTTGCATGTGTCCTTTCCCCTTACTTGTTTCCTTTGTTGTCTTCCTTCCTCGTCACCTCTTCATGTCTCCTCTCTCTGTGTCAGTGGAAATGTGAACTGATGAACTAGATGACTCAAACACTGCAGGGATTTTCCCTCAGTTTATTTCTGAAAAACACCTGCAGTCTCCAATATTTCCAGAATAATAACACACACACACACACACACACACACACACACACACACACACACACACACACACACACACACACACACACACACACACACACACACACACACACACACACACACACACACACACACACACACACACACACACACACACACACACACACACACACACACACACACACACTGACAGCTATCAAAGATTCCTTCTGTTTCTACCACCTGCTGCTCAACCATGTGTTAGTTTTGATATTGATAAGTCTGTGTTTGAGTGTCTGTGTGTGTCGTCCATCGTTCAGCAGCTTTCACAACATCACACTGAATCTCACACACACACACACACAGAAGGTTCTCATTTTAGCCTATGAAAAACCAACCGATTGACACACACACTTTCTGCTGATGAGAAAGAGGAAGCTGTCGGGGAGGTTCTGAGAATCTCTGTGGTAACAGACCATGTGACTTGCTGGAAATCAAACCAGAGCAATGCTCATTTGCATACACCAAAGTGTGTGTGTGTGTGTGTGTGTGTGTGTGTGTGTGTGTGTGTGTGTGTGTGTGTGTGTGTGTGTGTGTGTGTGTGTGTGTGTGTGTGTGTGTGTGTGTGTGTGTGTGTGTGTGTGTGTGTGTGTGTGTGTGTGTGTGTGTGTGTGTGTGTGTGTGTGTGTGTGTGTGTGTGTGTGTGTGTGTGTGTGTGTGTGTGTGTGTGTGACATCCTTCTCCAAATTGACTGGTCTTGAGTAAGGTGTCTGTGCGACCTTAAACGTCTTCTGACTTCTCCTTTAGGACAAAGATGAACACATAGTCAGCATTATTGACCTTGCTTGATCTACTGGATTGGACCTCCTTTTGCCTTCAGAACTGCCTTCATTCTTCGTGGCATAAACTCTACAAGGTGCTGGAAACCTTCCTCAGGGATGTTGCTCCATATTGACCCGATGGCATCACACAGTTGCTGCAGATTAGTCTGCTGAACATCCATGGTCTCCTGCTTCAGGTTTCCAGGCTTTGTGGTTCAGAGGTGGTCTTCTGCATACCTTGGTTCTAACGAGTGGTTATTTGAGTTACCGTCTCATCTTGGACCAGTCTGGCCTTTCTCCTCTGACCTCTTGCATCAACAAGGCATTTTTTTTAGAACTGCTCCCTGGATATTCTCCCTTCTTCAGACCACTCTCTGTAAACCCCGGGGATGGTTGTGCGTTAAAAAATGCCAGTAGATCAGCCGTTTCTGAAAAACTCCAGCACCAATAACCACGCCACGTTCAAAGTCTCTTAAATCCACTTTCTTCCTCGTTCTGATGTTCTGTCTGAACTTCACCACGTTATCTACCTATATGACCTTATTTCTTATTATTGTGTTAAATGTTCTTCCTGATGTCCACATTTGAAATGTTAAAAATGCAGATTATATAATCTTTCCCGAGAGTTTACCGTCTATTTAATAGTTATAATTCCTCCTGTTGCAAACTCAAAAAATGCACTTTAAGAATTGAATTTATACTCACACTAAGCTTGACTAAGCTGCTGCTACTTTCCATTGTGCTACACTAACAACATAAAGGACAAAATGACAATCATTTGAAAAATCTAGGTCCTTTCAGTTTGGATTGAACTCCCAAATAAAGATATCACATTAAAGTCAGCATTAAGGACAATATAGAATACAGGCTGATACACATACATTATAACCATGTATCTCGATCCATACAATATATCTAATCTACCATTTGAAGTACACAGATATACAGGACACATGCACACTATACCGCTACTATCCAGGATATTTTTCTACCGCTGAAAACATTTAGTTAAACTAATAAAAAGATTTACGAGTATCATGTCCCTTTCTGTGTTCCAGCTGATCAGGTGTATGGAGATCAGGACATGCATGAAGTGGTCAGGAAACACTGTATGGACTACCTGGTGAGTCTCTCTCTAAACTCTGAACATTAAAACATCTTTCTCCTCCCGTCTGTCTTTAACAAAGCTGCTTTTCCTTCCAGATGAAGAACGCAGACTATTTCTCCAACTACGTGACGGAGGACTTCACCACATACATCAACAGGAAGAGGAAAAACAACTGCCACGGCAACCACATTGAGATGCAGGCGATGGCGGAGATGTACAACAGACCGGTGGAGGTTTACCAGGACGGCACAGGTGAGTTCCTCCAAAGGCTGCTGATCAATTGTTTGATAAAGTGGTGCAGTGATGTTTTTTGTAGGCCGTCCAGGAAGTTACAGTGGATCTTTCTATTAGTTTCTGAATATTGCAGGAAATAATCTCTGCTGCAAACAAACGTTTATGATACTTACATGTTTTGTTCAGCAGGATGTTCTCGACATATTAAAACCACTTTATGATTTTTGAAGTAAAAAGGTAACGTTAGGCTATAAAGGAACTACAGCACGGTCACATGACTTCACGTCACCACCGCTAAGCTAAAGGAGGCTAATGTTGAGCTATAAAGGAACTACAGCACGGTCACATGACTTCACGTCACCACCGCTAAGCTAAAGGAGGCTAATGTTGAGCTATAAAGGAACTACAGCACGGTCACATGACTTCACGTCACCACCGCTAAGCTAAAGGCGGCTAATGTTGAGCTATAAAGGAACTACAGCACGGTCACATGACTTCACGTCACCACCGCTAAGCTAAAGGCGGCTAATGTTGAGCTATAAAGGAACTACAGCACGGTCACATGACTTCACGTCACCACCGCTAAGCTAAAGGTAGCTAATGTTGAGCTATAAAGGAACTACAGAACGGTCACATGACTTCACGTCACCACCGCTAAGCTAAAGGTAGCTAATGTTGAGCTATAAATGAACTACAGAACGGTCACATGACTTCACGTCACCACCGCTAAGCTAAAGGAGGCTAATGTTGAGCTATAAAGGAACTACAGCACGGTCACATGACTTCACGTCACCACCGCTAAGCTAAAGGCGGCTAATGTTGAGCTATAAAGGAACTACAGCACGGTCACATGACTTCACGTTACCACCGCTAAGCTAAAGGTGGCTAATGTTGGGCTATAAAGGAACTACAGAACGGTCACATGACTTCACGTTACCACCGCTAAGCTAAAGGTGGCTAATGTTGGGCTATAAAGGAACTACAGAACGGTCACATGACTTCACATCACCACCGCTAAGCTAAAGGTGGCTAATGTTGGGCTATAAAGGAACTACAGCACGGTCACATGACTTCACGTTACCACCGCTAAGCTAAAGGTGGCTAATGTTGGGCTATAAAGGAACTACAGCATGGTCACATGACTTCACGTCACCTCCGCTAAGCTAAAGGTGGCTAATGTTGGGCTATAAAGGAACTACAGCATGGTCACATGACTTCACGTCACCTCCGCTAAGCTAAAGGTGGCTAATGTTGGGCTATAAAGGAACTACAGCATGGTCACATGACTTCACGTCACCACCGCTAAGCTAAAGGTGGCTAATGTTGGGCTATAAAGGAACTACAGCACGGTCACATGACTTCACGTCACCACCGCTAAGCTAAAGGCGGCTAACGTTGGGCTATAAAGGAACTACAGCACGGTCACAGGACTTCACGTCACCACCGCTAAGCTAAAGGAGGCTAATGTTGAGCTATAAAGGAACTACAGCACGGTCACATGACTTCACGTCACCACCGCTAAGCTAAAGGCGGCTAACGTTGGGCTATAAAGGAACTACAGCATGGTCACATGACTTCACGTCACCTCCGCTAAGCTAAAGGTGGCTAATGTTGGGCTATAAAGGAACTACAGCACGGTCACATGACTTCACGTCACCACCGCTAAGCTAAAGGCGGCTAACGTTGGGCTATAAAGGAACTACAGCATGGTCACATGACTTCACGTCACCTCCGCTAAGCTAAAGGTGGCTAATGTTGGGCTATAAAGGAACTACAGCACATACTCTATTGCCTTTTTTAATCTCGTCCAACTGTTACTTTTTCTGAGCTTGTCTTCTTATCATACCGTTCTGCCTATTACGTATATATCTCGACTGTAGTAATAAAAAATAAAAAACTCCAGATCTGTCGCCAACCGCCAATCACATCTCACCAACCTAAACCCTCCCCTCTTTCTGCCACAGAGCCAATCAACACGTTCCACGGTATCCACCAGAACAACGACGAGCCAATCAGAGTCAGCTACCATCGCAACATCCACTACAACTCGGTGGTGAACCCCAACAAGGCCACCATCGGGGTCGGGCTGGGCCTGCCCGCCTTCAAACCCGGGGTACCAACACCTGACATATTTAAAAACCATAAAACTGTGTAAGGGATGGGGGTTATACGACATAGTATAGAGACATTGAGCTGCATGCAGGTGTGAAAACAACAGGAAGTTAGTTGTTGTTTGCCTGCTGATTGGAGGAAGACTGATTTGTATAGAATAGTGTTTTCATAAGACTTGAATTCTTTACTTTGACACAATGCCTGTGAAATATTAATATTTGATACCATTTTACCTCAGGGACAAATTTGACACAACACTGAACATGGAATTTAAGTAATAAATGTACATTTAAATTCAAAATGAAGGGGGTTTCTGTGTAAGTTATCTCTCCAGTTCCCATCCCCGAAGCATCATGGGAACTGTAGTTGATCAAGTTAGTCAGAAGAATTTCATTACCATTTCAACATTGATATTTTGCATATGACAAAAAAACCTGAATTTGAATTGAATACAGTGGCTGGGGTTGCAGTCATTCAAACTGTTGACATATTGACCACTTGTTAGCCAGGACAGGTGTGTGTGTTTGTGCGTGTGTTCGTGTATTAACTGACAGAGGAATCCCCCCCCCCCCTTCTGCCTCCCTCCCTCCGCCCTCCCTCTCCTCAGTACGCCGAGCAGACGCTGATGAAGTCGGCCATCAAGACGTCGGAGGAGTCGTGGATCGAGCAGCAGATGCTGGAGGACAAGAAGCGAGCGACGGACTGGGAGGCGACCAACGAGGCCATCGAGGAGCAGGTGGCCCGCGAGTCCTACCTGCAGTGGCTACAGGACCAGGAGAAGCAGGCGAGACAGGTACAACACTGGTTTCTCCCGATGTGTAGAGCGTCATCTGAGCAGTACTCTGAGCTTTATCTGCAGGGCTGTGAGTAATGCTTCTGTGTGGGGAGGAGAGAGGTTATGAAAAGTATGATAACTTAAAAACAAGGAAACATTCACCAGAGTGCACCGCTAACAACGATGATGACTTTTATAGGTCAACTTTAGATTAGGATCGCAAGAGCCAAAAACGAGCTGCAGATAGATACATTTGTAAAGTGGTGCAGGGATGAGGTGTTATTGTAGTCCCACCCTGAAGTTAGCATTTAACACATTCAGAGAACTATTGACAACGAGACGAGGGAACAGGAAATGCTGACTCATTTCAGAATGTTAGGACTCATTCCTGCCCCCCATCTGCAGGGCTGTAACTAATGCCTCTGTGTAGAGAGGTTATCAAAGCTTAATAAACAAGCAGAATAACCAAAAACAAGATTATGACATACTTTTATAGGTCCACTAGAAATTAGGATCCGGGGTCTCCTTCAAAATGCCAGCTGCAGAACTGATAACTTCTAAGCCCGCCCAGATGACACATTCAGAAAACCATTGACACCGAGACGAGGAAACAGGAAATGCCGACTCATTCCAGAATGTTAGGACTCATTCCTGCCCCCCTCTATACGTTGTTGTTTTACATTATCGTTGATGTTTTCCTGGTTTTCAGCCCCGTAAAGCCACGGCGACGTGCAGCTCGGCGACGGCGGCCGCCTCCAGCGGACCGGACGACTGGAGCGCCCGGTCGCCGCGGCAACGCGACTCCGACCCCTCCCACTCCCACTCTCACGTCGAACTCCCGACCCCCCCCACGTCGACCAACAACAACAACAAACCCCCCTCCCCCGCCGGGGCCGCCCTCATCCTGAGCAAACCCCCCTCCCCCTGCGCGCCAGGTAACATACACACACACACACACACACACACACACACACACACACACATTCACACACATAGTTGTATTTATACCTTTGTGAGGACCGTCATTAACAGAACATAACCCTGAACGTTCTTGTTCTTTATTAGGATCCCCATTAGCACTAGCATGAGCATTGGCTATTCTGAAACTATTGCTGCATGTGGAGCTTTAGCTAAAGTACTTAAGTGTGCGTGTGCGTGTATGTGTGTGAAGGTCCCAGTAATCAGAGTCGTCATCAATTGGAGTACAGAGCCATCATGCAGGAGATGTCACCTACAGCGTTTGGTAAGATTTATATCTACCATCTTATCATTTAAATTGTGGTTGATGCTCCACGGCTTGATGGTGTGTGAGTGTGAAAAATAATATAGGCACTTTCACACCGGAGTACTTTCCCCCGTACTTTTCCCGTTTAGTTCCGATAGTTCATGAGAACTTTCCCCCCCTTTTCAGTCCCTGCTAGAGAGGTGGTACTTTCCTGGGGAGAAAAAACTTCCAAATTCTGATTGGCTGGGCGAATTGCAAACCACGCCCCGTAAAACTCTGAAAAGTTTTTTGAAGCCGCCTTTGTATTTGCTGGCATTAGCATTATTAGCATTAGCCCCGCGCACCACGGAGAGAGACTAACTTATGGCAACACAAAGTAAAACATGGGAGTGGTGGAGATGAGGAGGTGTCGGCGTTCTGGCGATTTACTCGGAAGGCTTCAGTAGAAGCTGCTGGGAGTCCCAGCAGCTTCTACTGAAGCCAGTCCCCAACTCCGGGGACTTCCGGCCGGGGACTTCGGGTGGCAGTATACGCCGTGAAGTTGTTTGCGGCCTGCCAGTAAACCCAAAGCAGAAGAAGAAGAAGTGACGTCAGCGGCTTCATTTTCGTAATCTTCCCTCAGGGAACTTATTCCGGTGTGAACGTGATCTGCTCTTTGGTTCCAAGGGGGAACTAAGTGCTGGCACTAAGTACGGCAAAGTACTTGGTGTGAAAGCGGCTTATGTTATATTTTATTACACAGCTTAGTTGAATGCCTGAATCTTATTGGTTAATTTGGACATATCAGAGGTTGTTAATACTCAATAACACACTGCTGCTAAGCTAAATAATGACCGTTGCTACGGAGGATTAAGGGGGTTATTTTTTCATTAATGACCGCCTCGCTGCACATTATCCCTGACTTATATCATATTATACTTTTTGTAAAGTGCAAAGACTTCATTAGTTGACGCTGCTTTTTCGATGCGAATGATGCTCATATTGATAAGGCCTCATAGCTTTAATTATTTAGTAAAGTAATTAATATATTTTCACTACTTATATGTACTTATATGGATTTTAGGAAGACAACCAATTATTTTTGTGAGGAGTTCTTAAATCTTTATTTAAGTGAATTTGGCTTCTGAATTGAAGTGTTTACAGGATTTTTAAATGTAGTTTAACTTTAATGCATTTGTTACAAATATTTAACCCCTATTTTAAACATTTTTATAAAGGTGTGTATATAAAGTATACGCGTGAATATTTTAGTTGATGGTTAGATTTATGGCTATTCTCTCTTAAAAAGGAGGCTCTATCTGGATGCCGTTTACTTACCAATGTGTGTATAGAGAAAGTTAGAGGTGTTTGCTTTAAAGAAACTTGACCTGAAAACAAAGTGTATACTGCTATTAAAACTGGAAACAACATCAAATAGTGAAAAACAATGCTGCTGCTATGTTCCTGCAGTGTGCTGCTGTTTCTACTATCAACAAAGCTGCTGTCACTGTCTTTGTGTTGTTTACATTCTCATCAACAGGAAGCAGCAGTGTGGGTGTGTGTGTGTGTGTGTGTGTGGGTGTGTGTGTGTGTGTGTGTGAAGTTATCAGAGGTGAAACAGTGTGATAGTTTCAGTATCGTCTTTTATCAGATGTTTTTCAGCACAGTTTTGAACACTGAAGGACAGAACAGTGTTTGATGTCTCTGTCCGTTTCATCCTTGATTTGTGTTCAGGACGTGTTATCAGTGAGCACTCTGCGGTACTCAGGACTTTTCTCTCAGCAGGAGTCCGAAAAATATCAGAATAATGAACTGTATTCATGCAGCGCTTTTCCAATAAAGTGCTTTACCTGGTTAAAACAGGATTCAACCTTTCAGATGAGATCAACAGAAATGATATTGGCTCAAAAACAATTAGGATAATAAAACAGACAACAAGTAAGAAATCAAACCTAAAGAGCTCTTTAAGGTTAATAATATCATAATAAGGATAATCTGGCATAATGTATACATTTCAGTTTTTATAAAAAATCAACAACATTGCATGGTGGGTTGACCACTGTGTGTGTGTGTGTGTGTGTGTGTGTGTGTGTGTGTGTGTGTGTGTGTGTGTGTGTGTGTGTGTGTGTGTGTGTGTGTGTGTGTGTGTGTGTGTGTGTGTGTGTGTGTGTGTGTGTGTGTGTGTGTGTGTGTGTGTGTGTGTGTGTGTGTGTGTGTGTGTGTGTGTGTGTGTGTGTGTGTGTGTGTGTGTGTGTGTGTGTGTGTGTGTGTGTGTGTGTGTGTGTGTGTGTGTGTGTGTGTTGTAGTAGACATGTTTTAAGTGGCCGTTAACACTTTAAAAGTGATAAATAATGCAAATTTACAATTTAGCAATAATAATACATTTTATGAATCAAGCGATTGGTCAGGTCCCCAAAGACGACTAACAGAGGTGAACAATAACATAAAAGTCCAATTAAAATCGAGCAATAAAACAACATTTATCACAGGGACACCGCATTAATCCCACATTTAAACCTAGTACGCGTATGCCTCTTCCTGTGTGTGTGTGTGTGCGTGTGTGTAACCATTTGTTTTGTGTGCGTGTGTGTGTGTCAGGTCTGACGGACTGGGAGGACGATGAGATCCTGGCGTCGGTGCTGGCCGTCTCTCAGCAGGAGTACATGGACAGCATGAAACACCAGAGCACCTCCGCCATGCACCGAGAGCGAGAGCCGTCACCGGACAGCAGCTGATAGCCGGCCGACACACAACCCCCCCCCCCCACACACACACACACACACACAACACAACGATGACCTTTGACCTCCCCACCTTACCCCCCCCTCCCCCCTCCACCTCACCTCTGTCCCACAGAAGGAGATCGACCAGGGAAAAAAAAAAAATCATCAGTCGAAGAAATTCACACTTGGTTATTTTCTGCAGACTTTTCAACTCATCCGTTCATCACTCGTCTCCTTTTTCCTTCCCTCCTTTCCTACCTGTCTCTGCCTCCCCCCCCCCCCTCCTTAGATGGAGCTCGGTCTTAATGCTATACTGGGATCATTTGAGATTCACAGACATCATTGGTTGAAATTTTAATATTTTAGTTTTTGGTGTCGACAGTTGTTTGGCTGTTAGCTCAGCGGCTACCATTATCATTGGTTTCCATGGAGAATGCTCTTCAGAAAAGGAGCTACGTTAGCGTGCGAGCTATCACCCGAAGTCTTACTCTGGTCTAAAGCTAGTCTCTGCTAACAAACCAGACGGTTAGCGTAGCGTTCAGGACTTCACGGTCTGTAGCGTCTCCTCTCTCTCTCTCTCTCTCTCTCTCTCTCCTGGTTATATTCCTCCTCTTCCTCCTCAACACCATCTTCATCATCATCGGACTTATTTAGCTGCATGTTTAATCGACCACGACCAATATCATCATAGAGAAAAAAGCTACAATTAAATTTAAAAAAAGGAGATAAAAAAATGTGAGAATTGTCATACTTATCCTCTTAATGATTGATTATTATTGTTGTTATTATTAATAATATAAGTTTGTTTTATTTTATTTTATCGTTTGGGATGAAAATACCTTTTTTTCTTGGAATAAAAAGAGGAAAATGTTTCTGAAAAAAATGTCTGGGAGGTTTAATTGTCTGCACTCAAACACTGAGGTTTCTTTCAATTGAAATTGTCCTTACTGTTAAGGAAATCCCCTTAGTGTTTAGTGCACAGAAAATAAATCAATATGTATTATAATAAAGCATTCAAAGTGCAGTAAGAGCAGACTAAAGTATTTCAATCAGCAGAGACGGTTCTGATGTAAGAATACATATTTGTTGCCAGGAATACACAAATGAATGAAATGGAGTTTTGGCGAGTAGGCCCCGTTGTGCAGGAGTATCATTCGGGAGGGGAGAACCGATCCGATAACCCCCCCCCCGGGGTCTAGACACTGGTGGTGGTGAATGGATGGTTGGGTTCGGTCAGAAGGGGAGTGGCTTAGCTTGACCCTGGTGGTGGTGAATGGATAGTTGGGTTCGGTCTGAAGGGGAGTGGCTTAGCTTGACCCTGGTGTTGGTGAATGGATGGTTGGGTTCGGTCGGAAGGGGAGTGGCTTAGCTTGACCCTGGTGGTGGTGAATGGATAGTTGGGGTTGGTCTGAAGGGGAGTGGCTTAGCTTGACCCTGGTGGTGGTGAATGGATAGTTGGGGTTGGTCTGAAGGGGAGTGGCTTAGCTTGACCCTGGTGGTGGTGAATGGATAGTTGGGTTCGGTCTGAAGGGGAGTGGCTTAGCTTGACCCTGGTGGTGGTGAATGGATAGTTGGGTTTGGTCTGAAGGGGAGTGGCTTAGCTTGACCCTGGTGGTGGTGAATGGATGGTTGGGTTCGGTCGGAAGGGGAGTGGCTTAGCTTGACCCTGGTGGTGGTGAATGGATGGTTGGGTTCGGTCGGAAGGGGAGAGGCTTAGCTTGACCCTGGTGGTGGTGAATGGATTGTTGGGGTCGGTCTGAAGGGGAGGGGCTTAGCTTGAGCCTGGATTCAGAGGGACAGGAGGTGAAAAGGGGGTGGAGGAGGGTTGCGTCGAGTCACCTGAAATGACAGCTGTCAGAGGGGAGAGCAGATTGAAAAGGTTTAGCGGAGCGCTGTGATAGGCTTGTGAGAATAGAGCGATTGGTTAAGCTGTGGAGTGACGCCCCCGATCACTTATTGAGAGGAGAGAGAGTTACATGGACATAGTAATATGAATTAGTAAAGACGGTCTTTCTGGTTGAACTTGCGCTGAGCTTCATTTCAATGTGTTGTTTGCATTGATTCCTAAAATCTTGAGGTCATGCATACTCAATAAATACAAATAGCAAATGTCTTCACACCGTTTCTGTTTGTATCGTAAGCAACATAGAAATAATGTTTTGAATTCACAATCCAAAGCAGAGGGGAAAGTAAATGACAGCATAAATATGTGGTTTATATTCTGAGCTAAACCTATGAGTGAAAATGTGTCCTCAACATAAAGATATGAGGTTAAAACATTGTAGTTTATCAGAGTTTGTGCTGCTGTAACACAGGATTTAAGGCACAAGGAGTATTGATTTCCATAGTTACTGTATATACCTACACATATACCTATATATAGAGTATATTATATATAGTATATATAACAGTTTCGTGTTCAAACACTTTGAAAAACAGATCATGTCAACGCTGTTTAAATGAAAGTTCGGTTTAAAATGCAGATGAGGTTTTACATACTTAATTATTTTCTCATTTGCATACCATTTCCAGAACAGCAACCAAAACATAAAGCAGTTTTTTTACTTATTCTCAGAGGTAAATATTTGACAGTTTTGAATTTTTGTGTCTTTAAAAAGCCTGGATTAATGCATCGTCACAAAGCTGAAAACAGGGCTGTTTTTCTGAGAAACTCATGTAAAGCTGACTTTTTAGAGATATGAGAGACTCATGATGATTTGATTTGAGAATAAACAGCTGCAGCAGTAACATGCAACATACTGCAGCAGTAATACTAATTCAGAAAGGTCATGTCATAGTGAAACATCGATAGGGAACTTTGAACAATCAAGCAGCACAATCAAGTTTCACTTAAGTCTTGCACACTTTTTACTGTAAGTTATGTTTTGAATGCAGGACTTATACTTGTATTCTTTACTGTGGTTTTAGTAAGCCAACATCTTTTAAAGAAAACGACCTAAATACAGTACATTAGTCAGGTGTTTTGTGACACACTACTTTTTGCGAAGAACACGAAACACATCTGATACTAATTTATTTATAAAGTTGTTTTAAGTGTGTGTGTGTGTGTGTGTGTGTGTGTGTGCGTGTGTGCGTGTGTGTGTGTGTGTGCGCGCGTGTGCGTGTGCGTGTGCGTGCGTGTGTTTAGGGGAAACTGTCGTCTTGTTTCCCCTCAGCACCAGCGCGCGCCGCTCTTGAATTCTACGAATTCCTAAGGCGGGATTTGAATATTCATTAGGTTCAGTCAGAAACCGCAACTTGAATCTGATTGGCGGAACGGTTCACAACATTGGGCACACGACTCGGCGCTGATTGGACAGGAAGTGGGGAAGTGGGCGTGAATACAGGGGTATAAATACGGAACAAAACACTGACAGTTAGTGTGCGAATCTTTCAAGAGGACTTTAATAGTAATTTTCTTTGTTGGAATTGTATAAAAAGTGTAACGCGGGAAATACAGACTTCAAGAGGAATTCAACCAACAACATCATGGATTCTATCAGCTTTTACTAACCGAAAACTAACAGAAAATGTTGGAGAAAAGAGCTACGGAGCTGATTTTAGAGGACGACGTCGGAGGGAAAAACGGTAAGAAAATAAAACAAAAGCAACATGTTTTGTGGGTAATTTAAGCAGTCGTTTAGTTGACTAAAAGTACTAATAGCACACTGTAAAAAATACTCAATTAAGAATACAAGTACTGCATCGACAATGGTATTTAAGTTGGAATAGGAACATTTACTTAAAGTATTAGGAGTACAATAAGTCACTCAAAATAATATGTTAAAGCAAAAGCAGCACATTTTCTAATTTTAAGAAGCTTGAACTATGACCAAAACTTCAAAATCGCTGCAAATGAATTTCCTGTTTACTCACTCGAGGTTTTAGCTACTTAAATCTAATGTTGGATGGTTTAACCTATAGAAATAAATGTTATTTTCAAAGTTTTTTCCATATATTATGTGTCAAAATTTGAATTTATAAAGTAACTAGTAAATAAACAAGAGGAAAAAGTACATACTTGGCTTCCAAAATGTAGTAGAGTAAAAGTATAAAGTAGTTTACAATTTAAATACAGAAGTAAAGTACCTCAAATATGTACTTGGTTACTTTCCTGCAAAAAAGGTAGGTTAAAGGTGAACCATGGCACTTTTTGAGTTGAGTTTGACCTCACATGAACTCTACATACTATCTTGTCTATTAACTCATTTTAATTATACTTTAATTAGCTTTTCCCGATGTTTTATAGACTTTACATTTTTCAAAATGAGATTAAATTAAGAATAATAACGATTTGTTTTTCCCCCTTCAAAATCCAGATTAACGTTCTGTTGACATAACGGTCGTTTCAATAACCGTTTCCATGGTTACTGAGTTTAAATTAACGGTTAAACTTGTACGTCTAATTTGTTTGTGTTTAATTTGAAAATGGTAACTTTAAAATTATTTTTTGTAACCAAATATGACTGTGTGAACTGAAACTGACATTAAGGCTTTAAATGTAGTTTTTCCAATGATATTTTTTATATATTATTAAACACTCAAACATCAGTTACCACACAACAAACAACTATAATCCACCTCAGTGACAAATATCTAATACTATGGCCAAATATTTGACACATACAAGGCCTTTGACTATGTTTGCATTGCACACATACATAAACAACTGTGAGCAGGGACAGAGCATCTGGGTTAAATAAAGTAAATACAAGACATGACCAAGGGGTTCTGAAAGCGGTTAACTATACAAATAGTGTTAAGAAATAAATCCCTGTTTGTCCCATTAGCTGAAAATATTCAGTTGACTTTGACAGGAACCCAAGAATAACAGGACATTCCTCACATTTTACTGCACAAATGTACTTTAATGCAGGACTTTCCCTTGTCTGAATACTTTTTCCAGTTTGTCAGGTGTTTTCTTTTGTCTTCAAGCACTCTGACTATGCTCATTACATACTGACATTCCTCAGCTGAGATAAGCTGTGGCGTATGAAAAGCTTTTCCTGGCACTACAAAATATTTCCTTCTTCAATATTTCCTCATACTTTTAGTGTTTGTTCAGACTCTTTCTACTCTTTATTTCAGGTTGCAAACCATACCTAACTATCTAAATGATCCACTGACCTTCCTGAACTTTTAACCAAACATCTCACTTACTTTATTGTCATTATTTGTCCTTTAGAAATAGCTAAATGAATCCAAGTTTAGATGGAATACATCCAAACACAATGGTCAGGATGTGTCTGTGTCATCACCTGATGTTGTAAAGGCCTACCTGTGTTTGTGTAGTATGATTATGTGTCTGTGTGAATGTCCACAGCAGACTGACGTTCTGTTTTCTCTGTCTTCAGTGAAGGAACCGTTCTGCAGTCAGTACCGCTGCGGTCCTCTGCTCGGCAGCGGGGGGTTCGGTTCTGTGTTTTCGGGCCAGAGGCTTTCTGATGGACTGCAGGTCAGACTGCACACCTTCAAACACACTTTTATCTCTGCAGATGTCTCTATTCTTTATTTAGTTATCTTTCACTTTTGCTTTGGTTTCTTATGTGAATCCTGTGATATCAAAATGTTGTTATTGTTCCACTTTTACTACTTCAATTACTGCCACTGCAAATCTAAACCCATGTTCTCCCTTTGTGTCCCTCCAGGTTGCCATTAAACAGATTTCCAGTGACAGGGTTCAGCAGTGGGCCAGACTGGTGAGTGATTAGCCTATTCTTTTCTGCAGAATGTCAGAAGACATCAAAAAGATCCAGGATCTGTCTTGTGTGATCTGACCTAGAACCCAAAACTCAGATATATTCAGTTTACTGAGTTAAAAATGTTATTTTTTCTTTTTCTAAAACCTAATTTGACTCTGTTATTAAGTTACAGTCAAATCACAATTTAAAAACGTGTGATTTTTTGGTATTAAAGTGGATTAAGCCATTTGTAAACAATGGACCTGAAGGTGTAAACAGACCTTGGGTCAGCTCTGCCCTCTGCTGGACTGACAGGTGAACTGCACCTGTTGGTGGGGCAGCCCCCCCTGTGATGTCACGGTTCAGTAAATGACGCTGTAGGGTTTCCCCTCAGTGACAGCTAATTTGTATTCTTTAGAACTCGGGACACCCCCCACCACAACACAAAACATCTGTTACACCTGCAGACGATGATTCAGGGCAAAAAACCCATAAGACCAAAAAAAAACATGCGAAGAAACCAAAGTGGAGTTTCTGTGAGAATAAATAAAAGAGAATAACCTACATGAGTCATAACTCAGAGAAACTGCTTGTATTATAACATGTATGTACTTTTCTATGACTCGATTGTTACAAATATTCTGTCTATTTATCAATCCACACATCCTAATTATTATAATTGAAGTAAAAGGTGTTTTCTTTTTTACAATAAAACCTTATTGACAAAAAACAACATTATTTCAAGCTACATTTTTGTCTGTAAATACACATTGTTATCCAGTGAGGACGGTGTCTCATGTTTATAATCCCCCCCCCTTTCAGCCCGGAGAGGCGGCTCCTGTTCCCATGGAGATCGCTCTGCTGCAGCAGCTGTCGGAGGTCGGAGGTCACGGGGCGGTGGTCCGCATGCTGGACTGGTTCTGTGTGGAGGGGCGGGGCTTCCTGCTGGTGCTGGAGCGCCCCCCACACTGCCAGGATCTGTTTGACTTCATCACGGAGAGAGGAGCGCTCCCTGAACGCCTCGCACTCAGGTGTGTAATCGTTAACATATCAATGGTTTTATTGTCATAAACACAGAAGCCCATTTCCACCCAAGAAAATACAAATGTACCCCCCAAGTCAAAATGATGGCTTACTATCTGATAATAATGACTAACAATCTCAACATTAGGAATTACATTATTTTGACTTATTCATCTCATTAATATGACTTACTATCTCGAAATGATGAAATGAGCTTCCATCCAAATACTGAGATAGTAAGTCAATGTTGAAATAGTTATGACTAACTAGTTCTGACTAACTAGGTCTGACTGACTATCTCAACATTATCAACTGGTATCTCATTGTTTGACTTCAGTCGCTGGTGTTTAGGGGAAACAAGACCACACACACACACACACACACACACACACACACACACACACACACACACACTTAGAACAACTTTATAAATAAATTAGTATCAGATGTGTTTCCTGTTTCCCGTAAAGTGACATTCTCAAATATGATGAGAAATGTTAAAATTAGTTTTTCTTGTCTCCATGTGCTTCCTTAATGAACCCCCTGCTGTTCTGGTGTGTTAACGTTCTCTCTGTGTGTGTTAACGTTCTCTCTGTGTGTTAACGTTCTCTCTCTGTGTGTTAACGTTCTCTCTGTGTGTTAACGTTCTCTCTCTGTGTGTTAACGTTCTCTCTGTGTGTTAACGTTCTCTGTTCTGTGTTCTCCCTCAGGTTCTTCCGTCAGGTGGTGGAGGCCCTGCGGTTCCTTCACGCTCACGGCGTCGTGCACCGAGACATCAAAGACGAGAACATCGTGGTGGACACGAGGACGCTGGAAGTGAAGCTTATCGACTTCGGGTCGGGGGCGCTGCTCAAAGAGACGCCGTACAGCGAGTTCGAAGGTACGGACTAATAAAGCTTTTCAAATCAATTTAAGGACAAACACACATCAGAACACACTCTACATTCTTGTGTGTGTTATTTACAAGTGGAACAAAGTGCTTCAACAACACATCACACATTCAAGCAGAGAACAAGAAACTCCCATCGGGTCAAACGTTATGAACAAGCATCTTTCTGACATGTCATAGAGACAATGATTCATGTCCAGCTTCACATAATCATAATAACACGTTTACTTTATACAGCCCTTTTCTAAGTGTGCTCAGAATCACATTAGTGTGATGCTTAGATTTGACTGTATTTCTAACTCACCTCCCCCCCCTCAGGTACTCGTGTGTACAGCCCCCCTGAGTGGATCCTGTCTCAGTCCTACAAGGCGGTCTCTCTCACCGTCTGGTCTCTCGGCGTCCTGCTTTTCGACTCCGTCTGCGGCGACATCCCCTTCGAGCGAGACCAGGAGATCGTCAGGGCAACGCCCGTCTTCACTCGCCGAGTCTCTAAAGGTGAGCACCAACACTCACTGAACACACTCACTGAACACACTCACTGAACACACTCACTGAACACACACTGATCACACACACAGAACACACACACTGATCACACAGACTGATCACACAGACTGAACACACTGAACACACTGAACACACACTCAACACACACACTGAACACACACACTGATCACACAGACTGAACACACTCACTGAACACACACTCAACACACACACTGAACACACACACTGATCACACAGACTGAACACACTGAACACACTGAACACACACTCAACACACACACTGAACACACACACTGATCACACAGACTGAACACACTCACTGAACACACACTCAACACACACACTGAACACACACACTGATCACACAGACTGAACACACTGAACACACACTGAACACACTGAACACACTGAACACACACACTGAACACACTGAACACACTGAACACACACTGAACACACTGAACACACTGAACACACTCACTGAACACACTCACTGAACACACTCACTGAACACACTCACTGAACACACTCACTGAACACACTGAACACACTGAACACACACACTGAACACACTGAACACACTGAACACACACTGAACACACTGAACACACTGAACACACACACTGAACACACTGAACACACTCACTGAACACACTCACTGAACACACTCACTGAACACACTAACTGAACACACTGAACACACACACTGAACACACACTGATCACACACACACTGATCACACACTGAACACACACTGATCACACACTGATCACACACACTGATCACACAGACTGAACACACTGAACACACACTCAACAAACACACTCAACACACACACTCAACACACACAATGAACACACACTGATCACACACTGATTACACACTGATTACACACTGATCACACACTGATCACACACTGATCACACACACACACTGAACACACACTCAACACACACACTCAACACACACTGAATACACACACACACACACAGAACATACACTGATCACACACTCAACACACACACTGATCACACACTCAACACACACACACACACACACACACACACACTGAACACACACTGATCACACACCTGTTTTAATGTCTACCTTGTATATCAACAAAACGGGCAGGGATGAGTAAACTTCATACAAGTAGAAAATAATAAAGACGGAATGTAAAATGAAATGGTGTTTGTTTAAGAATATAGAGAAGTAAACATGTGGACTGTAGGGCGATTTCCAACTTCCCCATGGTAATAATGTCCTCTGTTCTTTCCCAGAATGCCAGTCTCTGATTCGCTGGTGCCTGTCGTACCGCCCGGAGGATCGTCCCACTCTGGAGGAGATCCTGTCTCACCCCTGGATGGTGAGAGGCGAGGGGGAGGAGGAGGAGGAAGGTGGAGATCTGCAGGAGGATCACAGCTCTCTGCCCAAACAGTCCCTGTGACGGAGCTCCAATAAACTAAACCCAACGCACAGAAACCTCACACTGGATTTAAAGGGGCACATGTTCATGTTTTAACCCTTTCACGTAGAAACTGAAGGACTCATCAAAGGGTTAAGACATGGTCGCGATGATCCGTCTACAGATATTTATTTTCATATATTGTTGCCCTTCATGCTGCACTCGGCTTTACTACTGTTTATTTTTAATATTTTTAAAATTATTTGATTTGGGCAGAATGACTTCCTGTTGAGTTATTTATTGAATTAAGTATTTATTTCATTTTGGAAAATACGGACCTATTTTTTTGGTTTTGTCACGGCTGCATCAGGAAACAAACGCCCACTGATTTAGCCTTGCTTTTTTTTTTGGCACCTTTACTGCCATTCTTCTTCTCCTAGTTGGTATGCAACAGTTGGCAGGGACGGGGGAAGTCAGTCAGAGTTGGGGGTGCCGGGGGGGGGGGGTTTGGCGTTACAACTCTCCGCCAAGAGATGGGGGTGCCCCCCCTAAAAAATGTGAACAAATCTTAAGTTATTAAGAACTTTTGCATATTTAGTTTTCCTTTCCTGGATATCAGATGATTTTCAGCATCTTGATTTACTGATGGAAATATGATTTCTTTGTTGTTCCCAGACCAGTGTCCCTGTAAATACTTGTGTATTTTTGCCTGGATTTATCGTCAAAGTGGCTCGTTGGTCACTTGTTCCTGTTTATTTACATTAAATAAGAGTTTACGGATCAAAAGAAGAGAAAAAATACAATGTTTCAAATAAAACAGTTTTTCTCACTAAAGCAATTTGTGTCCTATTGTTTGCCTTTCTATAGAACTGCATTACCCACAATTCATAGTGATTAACCCTTGTTGTCTTCGGGTCAAATCTGACCGATTCACTACTTACACCAATCATAACTTTTTTGTTTTACTTTCGATTGCATTAAGGCTTTATGATATCCTTCACAGTAGACATTTGAACATATACAATTACTGATCACCACTTTCATTGAGTTTTGGATGATTTAGTCAACTTTGTAACACCCATGGTGTTCCCGGTCAAAAATGACCGCCATAAAGAAAAGGAACTAGTGACCATCTGGATCACACAAACACACACACTTTCTAAATGTGTGTCCCCCCCCCCCCCCTTATGTGCCCAATCCCCCATGTGAATCACACTTGGCAAACACCTGGCAAACACACACACACACACACACACACACACACACACATACACATACACACACACACACACACACTAGATGTGTGTGTCCCCCTTATTTACCCATCCCCCAATGTGAAATTACACCTGGCACACACACACACACACACAGAACAATTTGACACATTTCCCGCTCTTATGTGCCCATCCCCCCACATGGATCACACCTGGCACACGCAATACATGTTCAGTGTCTATTCTTTGTATATTTACTGCAGTTTTTCATGTATACCAGTAGTCCGACACAATATTTACAGTTTGAAAGGGTGTTAAATGAAATTTGGTGATTAATGGTTTTTGTGTTAATGTAATAGCAGTTAAAAAAGGACCGGACAAATTTGACCGTGAACACCAAAGTAAGGGGGGGAACCATAGACTGTGTGTATATATATATATATATATATATATATATATAATGGGGAACACGAAGACAATAGGAACATGACTCCACAAATAATGTAACAAAGTATTTGTCATGCTTTCCCCTCACTTTATATCATTTAATCAGGAAGAGAAGAAACATGACTACGTTTCTAAAAGTTCTGCTTCTCTCTATATACTTCACCCATCTGAATATTTTCCATGCAATCTTGAAAATGACCAGCAGATGGCGCTGAAGATGACCAACATCTGACAGGTGAGGTGTTTCCCCAGCAGCCAATAGGATTACTCCGTGTTCAACCTGCAGGAGAACAAGGATGTGATTGTTTTCAGCAGGATCAGAGAGGTCTCACTCTGACTGTTTATTCAGAGCTCAGATCAAAACCTGTTTTTCATAAATACTTTTCTTTAGGAGTTATTGAAAAAATGTTATTTACAGAAATAAAATAAAACAATTCTTTTCTCCTGGTACAAAAATATGTATTTTTATTTGGATTAATGTATTTTTTGAATTAGTTAGATGTATTATTTAAGTGATAAGCAAGATATTACGATTATATTATATCATAGCATGGTATATCACATAATTGAATGTTATAATATACATTTTTACTATTATATAATGTTATATGGGTTTTGATTTTATGCATTGCTTTTATTTTATAATCTTTTTTTTCAATAGCTGCTTCTATTATTAATTTTAATTTCCCTTACTGTGTTGTGTTTACGTATTCACCATTATACACCAAAATAAACTTATTGTATATATAAAACATATATAAAATAATAGTGAAAACCTACTTTACCAGCTTTTGAACCAGGAAGCGACTCATTTTATTTCATCAGAGTGACACATCCTGTCTGTAGTTCTCATCTCTGCACCTGTAGTTCATTCAGTTCCTCTGTAGTTCCTTCACTTCCTGAACACCTCAGCTCCTCCACGGAGAGTGTTTTCATCCCTTCCTCTGCGGACTTCTCTAACCTCATCTCCGGCTTAAAAACCCGTCTGACACCCCGGATCTCTCCCGCTTTAACCCCCGAAACCACAACCCGGAGGTCGGTGCTCCGGACCCGGGAAATAAGAACCGTTGACCCGGGAAAGAGGAGTTAGCTGTGGGGCTAGCAGAGCGTTAGCATCGCGGAGAAAGCTCCGGACCAGCGGGCAGAGGAGCACATTATGGCCGCAGGAAGCGTCTCTCAGACCGGGGAGGAGAAAGGAGTGAGCCGGGTTCAGAGTGACGGTGAGTCCTGGGGAAATGAGAACCGGACGGTGGGCTATATGTATACGGCCTGTAAGGCTGTCAAACTGGGGTTATTGGGTGGCTGAATGATAGCTGGACTGGTGTGTTAAATTAGTTATTATTTAATTAAAACAATGTGTTTTAAATAACAAACAGTTGTGTTTCTCTGTAGCTCTAAGCTGACTAGTAGCTAGCTGAACAAACCCCACTTAGCTGCTTTTAATGAGGGTTTTTTCATTAAAGTAAAAAGTGATATACCAACTTATGATGTGGGAACATAATCATAGTTTAATTGTCAATAATAATGTCTTAGTTTTAATGTAATCTATCTGAATTGGCATGCTACCTGAGCTGGAGGCTAGGCTAACTCCACTGTTTACTGGTGTTTTTAATAGTTTGTGTGAAGCTAACTGAGGCATAAAGTAAAGTTTTGTTGCTGATGCTAATGCTAACACACTGATAACAGCCCTATTAAAGGTGAATTAACAAGCAGGCAGTTTGCAACATTAACTCTGTGGTCTGGTGAGTGATGCCACTTCTAGCTATGTATAGTCAGATATAATATTTCCATATTTTAACTAAATGTTGTTCATTCTGTGTCAGTAAGTGTGAAAGGTCTAGCAGATGGTGACGTGGAGGTTGGGTTAAATATTCAAAGGCTTTATTGTCAACAGAGGTGGGACAAGTACTCTGATTGTGCAGATTGGTCCATTTCAGTGTAATATATGACATGTTTTATAATTATTGATCAGTACAGTGTTGATTACATTTCACATCGTTCATCCAGATCTGTAAAGTAACTAAAGCTATTAAATAAATGTAGGGGAGTAGAAGTACAAAGTCACACACACACACACACGCACACGCACACGCACACACACACACACACACACACACACACACACACACACACACACACACACACACACACACACACACACCCATTATGTCAACACACACACCCTCTTTTTGATTTGGGCAGTTGTTCTGGATGTGTCTTCAGGTTTGTCTACATTCATTATTTTGTATTAAGAAGCTTTGTTGCTATATAGAGAAGACTCAGTTTTATATACAGCAGTACACATATCTTTGGCACTCAAAACCTGTACTTAAGTAGAAATAATGCAAGTAAAAGTAGTCATTGTGCAGTACAATATTCCTGGTCAGCTTTTAATTAAATCATCTTATAATAACATAACATTTTAACGTCTATTATATACATTTAGTCAAACAAGGGAGATCACAGATATCACGTTTTAATCATGGTTTTAATTGAAGAGTCTTTAAAAGCTTGCCATATCAAATTTTTAAGTAATCTCTTTGACCTTAACTAAGTGTGTTATCACTTCCTTCAGCAGAGTTAAGTGACTTGTGTTGTTTCTGTTTCCAGTTATCAGTCTTTGTGCCAAGATTGAAATATTAGATTGGTTGTTTGACAGCTTTACGGTAACTACTTGAACTCAACACACGAACTGCTGAACTGCTGAAACAATTTCATAACATTCATCTGCTACTTAGTAATTATTTATCTATGATCTAATATATCATTCCAATAACTTCTATATAGACTCGTATTGCACTTTTCCACTTTTTTTTTCAAACTTTTTTTCAAAAATTTTTCTTTTTGTATTACTTTTAATATAGTATATTTTAATATTGTCTGTATTATTGTGTTGCATTGTGGGAGAAGCCTGTGACCTAAGATTTTCAACGACATAATTACTCTGTAGCGATGTTAGTTTGACAATAAAGAACCTTGAACCTTGAGAAACTTGTATTTTTTAATATTTTGAACTGCCTGATGTTCGAGGAGTTTCTCAGAAATACAGCCCTGTTTTCGGTTCTTTGACAATGACCTTCCAGCTGATCCAAGAGGCCTTTTAAAGACTTTACGTAGAGTAAAAAGGAGGAGAATCGTCATAGTTCAAAAAGGACCTCTGACATGTGTTGGGTAGAAATATATAACATGGAAATATTAAAGTAAATGTGTGTTTAGTCAAGTAGTCAGCAAAGCATGTCAGATTTAAATATTATCTGCAGGCACGAATACGAAAACATACAAAGTTTACTTTTAATAAATTAATATTATTAAAAGTAAATAGGGGTTTAAATAGTCCTTCCAGAAAATGACCTGGAACAGATACCTTCTGATAAAGTCAACAAAGCTAAATAAATAAAACCTTTATAAGCGGTGTGTCTGTTTGCCCTGTAGTTAGTGTAATGACTTCCTCATGCGAGTCACTTTGGGACACATGAATAAACAGGACAATATGGTGATAGATTACAAACACCTTTATATATATATATAAATTATATATAATGACAAGCTGGGACAAAATGTCCTATTTGACTAAACCAGTACATTACATTTAGCTGACGCTTTTCAACTTACAATAAGTGCATTCGACCAACAAAGTACAACCTTGAAGAAAACATAATCATAAAAGTACATCAGGTTTCATAGAGCCAAAACATTTCAAGTGCTACTCAACTGGCTATAGATAAGCCAGCCCTTTATTAGTATATAAGTGCTTTGTTAGTAATTCTATCTCTCGAAGTGGAGTCTAAAGAGATGAGCTTTCAGTCTGAAGAAGATGTGTAAGCTTTCTGCTGTCCTGATTTCAATGGGGAGCTCATTCCACCATTTTGGAGCCAGGATAGCAAACCCACGTGTTTCTGCTGATGGGAACTTGGGTCCCCCTCGCAGTGCGGGTGCAGCGAGCTGTTTGGCTGATGCAGAGCGGAGTGCACGTGCTGGGGTGTACGGTTTAACCATGTCCTGGATGTAGGAAGGGCCAGATCCATTCACAGCATGGTACGCAAGTACCAGTGTCTTGAAGTGGATTCTAGCAGTTACTGGAAGCCAGTGAAGGGAGCGGAGGAGCGGTGTGGTGTGGGAGGCTTTAGGAAGGTTGAAGACCAGACGAGCCGCTGCATTCTGGATGAGCTGCAGAGGTCGGATGGCACATGCAGGTAGACCAGCCAGGAGGGAGTTGCATCTGCAGCATATTCAGTTTGAAAGCAGCTGGATTAAACCCTCAGTGTTTAGAAGATGGAACACGATCACAATAAAGTATAAATGTTATATACGGCTAAATAAAAACAATATGGATTTAAAGATGCTGTCATTTGATATATTATTGATGGAAACAGAGGCGGCTTCTTTGTCTGTTTTTATTCAGTGGATCTTTATTTCTCTGTCATCTCACTTTCCAATCTCTTTCCTTCTCTTGCGCTGTTTTCTTGTTGTTCTTGTTTTTTATTGTATTTACTCGGGACAGTCTAGCAGTCATTAATTCAAAGTTCTGTGTTCCACACAAACTTAAAAAACAATATTAAAAAGGCCTGAAATGCCTCCATTGGACTCCTTTGTTTCACTATGGAGCATTCGTGCTTCTATTGGCTAGCGCTCCAGCACATTGTACTTGATGAGCTAATGGGTGGGACATCTTTAAGCAGGAGAGGACTCTTTAAAGTAGAGTCACTACATACTGATATACACCTGAACATCAGCAGGGGAGGACTCTTTAAAGTAGAGACACTACATACTGATATGCACCTGAACATCAGCAGGAGAGGACTCTTTAAAGTAGAGACACTACATACTGATATACACCTGAACATCAGCAGGAGAGGACTCTTTAAAGTAGAGACACTACATACTGATATACACCTGAACATCAGCAGGAGAGGACTCTTTAAAGTAGAGACACTACATACTGATATACACCTGAACATCAGCAGGAGAGGACTCTTTAAAGTAGAGACACTACATACTGATATACACCTGAACATCAGCAGGAGAGGACTCTTTAAAGTAGAGACACTACATACTGATATACACCTGAACATCAGCAGGAGAGGACTCTTTAAAGTAGAGACACTACATACTGATATACACCTGAACATCAGCAGGAGAGAACTCTTTAAAGTAGAGACACTACATACTGATATACACCTGAAAATCAGCAGGAGAGGACTCTTTAAAGTAGAGACACTACATGCTGATATACACCTGAACATCAGCAGGAGAGAACTCTTTAAAGTAGAGACACTACATACTGATATACACCTGAACATCAGCAGGAGAGGACTCTTTAAAGTAGAGACACTACATACTGATATACACCTGAACATCAGCAGGAGGGGACTCTTTAAAGTAGAGACACTACATACTGATCTACACCTGAACATCAGCAGGAGAGGACTCTTTAAAGTAGAGACACTACATACTGATATACACCTGAACATCAGCAGGAGAGGACTCTTTAAAGTAGAGACACTACATACTGATATACACCTGAACATCAGCAGGAGAGGACTCTTTAAAGTAGAGACACTACATACTGATATACACCTGAACATCAGCAGGAGAGGACTCTTTAAAGTAGAGACACTACATACTGATATACACCTGAACATCAGCAGGAGAGGACTCTTTAAAGTAGAGACACTACATACTGATATACACCTGAACATCAGCAGGAGAGGACTCTTTAAAGTAGAGACACTACATACTGATATACACCTGAACATCAGCAGGAGAGGACTCTTTAAAGTAGAGACACTACATACTGATATACACCTGAACATCAGCAGGAGAGGACTCTTTAAAGTAGAGACACTACATACTGATATACACCTGAACATCAGCAGGAGAGGACTCTTTAAAGTAGAGACACTACATGCTGATATACACCTGAACATCAGCAGGAGAGGACTCTTTAAAGTAGAGACACTACATACTGATATACACCTGAACATCAGCAGGAGAGGACTCTTTAAAGTAGAGACACTACATACTGATATACACCTGAACATCAGCAGGAGAGGACTCTTTAAAGTAGAGACACTACATACTGATATACACCTGAACATCAGCAGGAGAGGACTCTTTAAAGTAGAGACACTACATACTGATATACACCTGAACATCAGCAGGAGAGGACTCTTTAAAGTAGAGACACTACATACTGATATACACCTGAACATCAGCAGGAGAGGACTCTTTAAAGTAGAGACACTACATACTGATATACACCTGAACATCAGCAGGAGAGGACTCTTTAAAGTAGAGACACTACATGCTGATATACACCTGAACATCAGCAGGAGAGGACTCTTTAAAGTAGAGACACTACATACTGATATACACCTGAACATCAGCAGGAGAGGACTCTTTAAAGTAGAGACACTACATACTGATATACACCTGAACATCAGCAGGAGAGGACTCTTTAAAGTAGAGACACTACATGCTGATATACACCTGAACATCAGCAGGAGAGGACTCTTTAAAGTAGAGACACTACATACTGATATACACCTGAACATCAGCAGGAGAGGACTCTTTAAAGTAGAGACACTACATACTGATATACACCCGAACATCAGCACCAAGTATTCAACTAAGAAACAGATCATGTTGTCAGATGGTGGTTTTAATGGTGGTGTTTTCTCTGTGTTTTCTTGCAGTGAACAGGAAGTTGAAGTACATCAGTCTAGCGGTGCTGGTGGTCCAGAATGCGTCGCTCATCCTCAGTATTCGGTACGTGCGAACTCTGCCCGGCGACCGATTCTTCACCACGTCGGCGGTGGTGATGGCCGAGGTGTTGAAGGTGATCACCTGTCTGCTCATCATCCTGCTGCAGAAGAGATGTGAGTTTCAAGTTTCAAGGCTTTCATGTGCATGTTTGCATAGCTACAGTGCAGATATGACAATGAAAGTCTTAGGTAACAGGCTCCTCCAACAGTGCAACACAATTAACTGATACTCATTGCACTGGCTTTTAATATTAGTTGAACATAACATTTTTACATTTGTATGTGTTTTTATATTTCTAGTTATTGTGCTTTTTTCATGTTTTTAGATTTTGTTTTTATTATTGTACTCCCATTGTGTTATGAAATAAATAAAGATTTGAGATGATTCAACTATAAAGGGGCGGGTCTTCAAAGTGTCCTGTTAAGCATTTTCAGGACAGGAGGATTACGTGAGGCGCTCTCTCTCTATGGGGACAAACAGGTTATTCAAAACACCTGATTATAACCCGAGCATGACCTGTGAAGAAGTCAACAATCAATGGTGGAATTTAACTAAGCAAATTTACTTCATCCTAGATCCTTTATTTGCCCCACAGCGAGGACATTAACATGTTTACAGCAAAGGGTAGAGTGCAGATAAAGACACATAATAACTAAAGAAGCAAGCTCGTGTTCATAAAGTCAAAATAAGTACACATCCGAATTAGAAAATACAAGTAGCTGCATTTTAACAGTGACTTATAAAACGGACAAGTCAAATCAAGCAATCTGATTGGTTCTTAGCCGTGATATAATCAGCGTATATCACGGGTAGAATCGTAGTTACTTTTCACAACAAGTCAGTATCCCTCCGCGTCTGAGAAACAGCTACAACCGTTACAGCTGTTACATTGCGTCCGTTACGAAACTAACTAACTAACAAAGAAACTAACAAACATGTAAGGTTAACTTCGACCTCCGGGGGGGTCTTACTATGGAGGAGTGGATTAAGCAGTGCCTATCTCCAGAAAGCGCCTAAACGACGACATGCAGAGCTACGTGAAGAGCAGGTACCAACTGGAAAAGTACCACCATTCAAAAGCTTTCTGATGCGGGTCTTGAAACAAAGCAGAGAAATTATGACCGTTAGTGGCCACAGGTGCGAAAGCTCTCTCCAGAGGTACTGGAAGCCCAATCTCGGGGACCGGAGAAAGTGGAGCAATATTCTCGCTACGCCAAGCAACAGCCTAGAACAGGCATGGGCAAACTAAGGCCCGCAGGCCATTTGGCCATTTGGGCTTTTTAATCCGGCCCGCCTAATAATGGTACAAAATTGTCCAAATTATAGTAAAGACCGATCTGCTACTGGCCCGGCCCGTCTGTTACATTTTAAAACTCATCGTGGCCACGAGCCAACAAGTTTGCCCACCCCTGGCTTAGAACAACCTCAACCTATACAAGCGACCACGTAAGCCATGCTACTGATGCTGGACGGTTTTTCAGTGGCTGCACAATAAACGGCAACATACACATGAAAGTAAATAAACAATGGATCAACGCTCTCTGTCTAATATGTTCGCTAGCTGTTAGTGTTGTTGCATAGCAACCACCTCGCACTATGTTTTGTCCAATGGAGGGACTATTTTGTATTGATCATCATTATTTACTAATAAAAGCTATTTAAATTGGACTGTGTATTTTTCTTTCATATTGCCACACTTGGTAACCGTTTTATAAAAGCAATAGCTCACTTCAATAGCGTCGGCCGAACCACGCCCCTTAGCTGTGGTATAATGAGCATATACCACGGCCTGTCGTGAGCTGTTGCTTAAATATACAAGTAATGAAATAGCTGCCGGTAACAACAGTAGTAAAATAAAAAAGTATTGACTATATAAGACAGTTACTCAAATAAAATGTTGTCCTACTTGTAGTTGAGTATTTCTATTTTAAGCTACTATTTTAAATATTTTTGGCTATTTTACTGTACTTTTTACTCCACTTAAAGTAACAACAACAATGTACTGATATTATGCAGTACTCTCGTACTAATATAGCGAGTATTTCAATAAGTATTACATAAAGTAAAAGCACTCGGTGGCTCTCAGTCAGTTTTTAAAAGTACATTTACTCAAGTACTATTTTGTCATACTTGTACTTTAATTTAGTATGTCCATTTTCTGCCCCTTAATACTTCGACTCCTTTGGGGGAAAATATTACACTTTATACACTTCTATTTACTTTAAACTCATAGTTACTAGATACTTTTAAAAATGACTTTCCGATATGATATGATGCAGTACTCTACTTCTAATACATCCAGTATTTGTTAAGTATTGCTTAAAGTAAACACACTCTGACATTTACTTACTTTACTGTACCAAATAATAGCTAATTTCCACCTACAAATGTAACTAAGAACATTTACTTAGTACTTATTGAAATCTAAAATGCTATCTACAATTGGCTAAAAGCTTTTTTATGAGACTAGGGGCAGTGCGTTGTGAGGGAAAGTTGAATTATTATCCGGTGTCTTTGAATAATGACACCTTTTGAATGTTATTTGACAATTTAACAGTTTAATTTGGATTTGTTTCTGCGGGTTTAGCATCCTCAATTACAGGACGACACTTTTATGAGTTCACCACGAACCCTCAGGTGTACTACATTAGAACAAACATGAACTCTGTCTGTCTGTCTGTCTGTCTGTCTGTCTCTCTCTCTCTCTCTCTCTCTCTCTATCTCTCTCTCTCTATCTCTGTCTGTCTGTCTGTCTGTCTGTCTGTCTGTCTGTCTGTCTGTCTCTATCTCTGTCTGTCTGTCTGTCTGTCTGTCTCTATCTCTGTCTGTCTGTCTGTCTGTCTGTCTGTCTGTCTGTCTGTCTGTCTGTCTGTCTGTCTCTATCTCTGTCTGTCTGTCTGTCTGTCTCTCTCTCTCTCTCTCTCTCTATCTGTCTGTCTGTCTGTCTGTCTGTCTGTCTGTCTCTATCTCTGTCTGTCTGTCTGTCTGTCTGTCTGTCTGTCTGTCTGTCTGTCTGTCTGTCTGTCTCTATCTCTGTCTGTCTGTCTGTCTGTCTCTCTCTCTCTCTCTCTCTATCTGTCTGTCTGTCTGTCTGTCTGTCTGTCTGTCTGTCTGTCTCTCTCTCTCTCTCTATCTCTGTCTGTCTGTCTGTCTCTCTGTCTGTCTGTCTGTCTGTCTGTCTGTCTGTCTGTCTGTCTGTCTGTCTGTCTGTCTGTCTGTCTGTCTGTCTGTCTCTCTGTCTGTCTGTCTGTCTGTCTGTCTGTCTGTCTGTCTGTCTGTCTGTCTGTCTGTCTGTCTGTCTGTCTGTCTCGCTCTCTCTCTCTCTCTCTCCCTCTCTCTCTCTGTGTGTAGGTAATGTGAAGCAGACGACTCTCTTCCTGGTCGACTCCCTGGTGTTTCAGTACAAAGACACTCTGAAGTTGGCCGTCCCCTCGCTCATCTACACGCTGCAGAACAACCTGCAGTACATCGCCATCTCCAACCTGCCCGCCGCCACCTTCCAGGTCTCACTTCAGATCCCTTATCTTCATCTTCTTATCACTTAACATACATGGAGATTACATAACTGCACAGAGGGCAAAAGCACACACATCCTGTACTCAAGTAGAAGTACAGATACTCGTGTTTAAAAATACTCTGGTGAAAGTAGAAGTACTGACTAAACTTCTTTACTCAAGTGAAAGTAAAGAGGCTTTGAAATGTACTTCAGTAAAAAGTACCCATAACTAGCAGCTGTTTTAAAGAGTACCTGACCTCCCTTTATATTAATAGAACAATAATGTCATTGTTAGCTAATTAATGTTTCCATGGTGACCAACGGCAACATGACAACGTTTTCATTGGTCCCTCTTCTTTAGAGAAGACCAGGTAATGATGGATACACGGATCGTGTTCAAATCAATAGGCACGCAATGACTCTAAATAATAATGATCACGCCACCAAACACACATTCAGACTAAAGGAACCAGCCTGTTTGGAAAATGAGAGAAGTAGAAAGTACAGGTATTTGAGTTCAACATGTAAGAAGTAGAAAGTACAGGTATTTGAGTTCAACATGTAAGAAGTAGAAAGTACAGGTATTTGTGTTCAACATGTAAGAAGTAGAAAGTACAGGTATTTGAGTTCAACATGTAAGAAGTAGAAAGTACAGGTATTTGAGTTCAACATGTAAGAAGTAGAAAGTTCAGGTATTTGTGTTCAACATGTAAGAAGTAGAAAGTACAGGTATTTGAGTTCAACATGTAAGAAGTAGAAAGTACAGGTATTTGTGTTCAACACGTAAGAAGTAGAAAGTACAGGTATTTGTGTTCAACATGTAAGAAGTAGAAAGTACAGGTATTTGTGTTCAACATATAAGAAGTAGAAAGTACAGGTATTTGTGTTCAACATGTAAGAAGTAGAAAGTACAGGTATTTGTGTTCAACATGTAAGAAGTAGAAAGTACAGGTATTTGAGTTCAACATGTAAGAAGTAGAAAGTACAGGTATTTGAGTTCAACATGTAAGAAGTAGAAAGTACAGGTATTTGTGTTCAACATTTAAGAAGTAGAAAGTACAGGTATTTGTGTTCAACATGTAAGAAGTAGAAAGTACAGGTATTTGTGTTCAACATTTAAGAAGTAGAAAGTACAGGTATTTGAGTTCAACATTTAAGAAGTAGAAAGTACAGGTATTTGTGTTCAACATGTAAGAAGTAGAAAGTACAGGTATTTGTGTTCAACATGTAAGAAGTAGAAAGTACAGGTATTTGAGTTCAACATGTAAGAAGTAGAAAGTACAGGTATTTGAGTTCAACATGTAAGAAGTAGAAAGTACAGGTATTTGTGTTCAACATGTAAGAAGTAGAAAGTACAGGTATTTGTGTTCAACATGTAGGAAGTAGAAAGTACAGGTATTTGAGTTCAACATGTAAGAAGTAGAAAGTACAGGTATTTGTGTTCAACATGTAAGAAGTAGAAAGTACAGGTATTTGAGTTCAACATGTAAGAAGTAGAAAGTACAGGTATCTGTGTTCAACATTTAAGAAGTAGAAAGTACAGGTATTTGAGTTCAACATGTAAGAAGTAGAAAGTACAGGTATTTGAGTTCAACATGTAAGAAGTAGAAAGTATAGGTATTTGGGTTCAACATGTAAGAAGTAGAAAGTACAGGTATTTGTGTTCAACATGTAAGAAGTAGAAAGTACAGGTATTTGTGTTCAACATGTAAGAAGTAGAAAGTACAGGTATTTGTGTTCAACATGTAAGAAGTAGAAAGTACAGGTATTTGAGTTCAACATGTAAGAAGTAGAAAGTACAGGTATTTGAGTTCAACATGTAAGAAGTAGAAAGTACAGGTATTTGAGTTCAACATGTAAGAAGTAGAAAGTACAGGTATTTGTGTTCAACATGTAAGAAGTAGAAAGTACAGGTATTTGAGTTCAACATGTAAGAAGTAGAAAGTACAGGTATTTGAGTTCAACATGTAAGAAGTAGAAAGTACAGGTATTTGTGTTCAACACGTAAGAAGTAGAAAGTACAGGTATTTGTGTTCAACATGTAAGAAGTAGAAAGTACAGGTATTTGTGTTCAACATGTAAGAAGTAGAAAGTACAGGTATTTGTGTTCAACATATAAGAAGTAGAAAGTACAGGTATTTGAGTTCAACATGTAAGAAGTAGAAAGTACAGGTATTTGTGTTCAACATGTAAGAAGTAGAAAGTACAGGTATTTGAGTTCAACATGTAAGAAGTAGAAAGTACAGGTATTTGAGTTCAACATGTAAGAAGTAGAAAGTACAGGTATTTGTGTTCAACATTTAAGAAGTAGAAAGTACAGGTATTTGAGTTCAACATGTAAGAAGTAGAAAGTACAGGTATTTGTGTTCAACATTTAAGAAGTAGAAAGTACAGGTATTTGAGTTCAACATTTAAGAAGTAGAAAGTACAGGTATTTGAGTTCAACATTTAAGAAGTAGAAAGTACAGGTATTTGAGTTCAACATGTAAGAAGTAGAAAGTACAGGTATTTGTGTTCAACATGTTAGAAGTAGAAAGTACAGGTATTTGAGTTCAACATGTAAGAAGTAGAAAGTACAGGTATTTGTGTTCAACATGTAAGAAGTAGAAAGTACAGGTATTTGTGTTCAACATGTAGGAAGTAGAAAGTACAGGTATTTGAGTTCAACATGTAAGAAGTAGAAAGTACAGGTATTTGTGTTCAACATGTAGGAAGTAGAAAGTACAGGTATTTGAGTTCAACATGTAAGAAGTAGAAAGTACAGGTATTTGTGTTCAACATGTAAGAAGTAGAAAGTACAGGTATTTGTGTTCAACATGTAAGAAGTAGAAAGTACAGGTATCTGTGTTCAACATGTAAGAAGTAGAAAGTACAGGTATTTGAGTTCAACATGTAAGAAGTAGAAAGTACAGGTATTTGTGTTCAACATGTAAGAAGTAGAAAGTACAGGTATTTGAGTTCAACATTTAAGAAGTAGAAAGTACAGGTATTTGAGTTCAACATGTAAGAAGTAGAAAGTACAGGTATTTGAGTTCAACATGTAAGAAGTAGAAAGTATAGGTATTTGTGTTCAACATGTAAGAAGTAGAAAGTACAGGTATTTGTGTTCAACATGTAAGAAGTAGAAAGTACAGGTATTTGTGTTCAACATGTAAGAAGTAGAAAGTACAGGTATTTGAGTTCAACATGTAAGAAGTAGAAAGTACAGGTATTTGAGTTCAAAATGTAAGAAGTAGAAAGTACAGGTATTTGTGTTCAACATGTAAGAAGTAGAAAGTACAGGTATTTGAGTTCAACATGTAAGAAGTAGAAAGTACAGGTATTTGTGTTCAACATGTAAGAAGTAGAAAGTACAGGTATTTGTGTTCAACATGTAAGAAGTAGAAAGTACAGGTATTTGTGTTCAACATGTAAGAAGTAGAAAGTACAGGTATTTGAGTTCAACATGTAAGAAGTAGAAAGTACAGGTATTTGTGTTCAACATGTAAGAAGTAGAAAGTACAGGTATTTGGGTTCAACATGTAAGAAGTCAAAGTAAAAAGTTGTCAGAAAAATAAGTAGATGAGTAAAGTACTGATACCAGAAAAATCTACTTAAGTACAGTAACAAAGTATTTGTACTCCACTACTTCCCACCTCTGGATAACTGCACCTGGTGTACATCAGGGTTAATCATTCATGCCCTCCTTGGACACCAAGACGACAATTTCTTGACTGTAGTTCTTTTGACACTTTTCTTTTCCCGTGCTGCATAACTCCGGCTCACACACTGGTTTGAGTGTTAACACGAGTCTCTCTCTCCAGGTGACGTACCAGCTGAAGATCCTCACCACGGCTCTGTTCAGCGTCCTGATGCTCAGGAAGTCTCTCTCCAGAGTTCAGTGGGTCTCTCTGCTGCTGCTGTTCGCCGGGGTCGCCGTCGTCCAGGTACATCCCTCACCTGTAGACACCTGATTCATCTCTTTGTTCACCACTTAAGTTTTACTTGGGACTCTATTGCCAAAACGACACTGTAGCTATTTAAACATATGACAAGAAAAGCGTTTAATTTGACTGAAAACTTGACTGATATAAATAAGGGAACACTTAAAAGCTTGATTTCATTTTCAACTATACATTTGAATCATCCTAATAGCTGTTGCAGCTTTTAATGATTTCTGTTTAAAAACGTAATTCTGAGGAGCATCAGTTTTCCTGCAGCAGTTCATAGTTCATCCACATGTTGTCTTTCTTTGTATCGATGTGCTTCTCGCCTGGCTCCATTATCACGTGTTACGTTTTTCAATAACGACCGCCTTGCTGCACATCATCCCTTACGGCCCCTACACACGGCGCCGTGCGTTGAAGCTTGCCGGCGGGCGTGTCTGAAACTCGACCAACAACCAATCACCTGAATCTCCCGCCCCGGACACACAAGCAGCGGTTTGATTGGCTAGAGCTTGTACTGGCATATGATTCGATTGGCTGACGCTTCCGTCGAAGCTTCAAAAGTTGAACATTGCTCAACTTTTGAAGCGAGCACCGCGAGCAAAGCGAAGCTCCCACAATGCAGTTCGGCGAAGCGTGACGTCACCCCATTCAAAGTGAATGGGCAGAAGCGTTGAAGTGTCAACGCACGCCGCCGTGTGTAGGGGCCGTTACTAAACAACCTGTGAAATGTCCCAATGAACCAATCAGAATCGAGTATTCAACTAAGCCGTGTAATAAGTGCTGATTAATGCTTGGTGTAACCCCTCCCCAGGTGCAGCAGGAGGGGAAGAAGGAGGCGTCGGTGTCAGACGGCACCAACCAGAACTACACCGTGGGCCTGGTTGCCGTGGTGATCAGCTGCTTGTCGTCGGGATTCGCCGGCGTCTACTTTGAGAAGATCCTGAAGGGCAGCTCGGCGTCCGTGTGGATGAGGAACGTCCAACTGGGCGTGTTCGGCATCGCGCTCGGCATGCTGGGACTTTGGTGGAACGACGGAGACGCCATCGCCGAGCGCGGCTTCTTTTTCGGCTACACGGGCATGGTGTGGTGCGTCATCTTCAACCAGGCGTTCGGAGGGCTGCTGGTTGCCGTGGTGGTAAAATACGCCGACAACATCCTGAAGGGTTTCGCCACGTCCTTCTCCATCATCGTCTCCACGGTGACGTCCATCTACCTGTTCGGTTTCCACGTGGACCTGCTCTTCACGGCGGGGGCGGGGCTTGTGATCGGAGCCGTCTACATGTACAGCCTCCCCAAAGCGGCGCCCAGCTCCTCGTCTCCTTCCTCCGCCTCCTCCTCGTCCCCTTCCTCCTCCTCGCCCCCTTCCTCGGCGTCTTCAGCGTTGAACGGAGGCGTCGAGATGGAGGCGTTTCTGCCAAAGTCAGTGCTGGTGAAGTGACTCTGTCTGTTTCCTCCTGATCTCCTCCTAACTCTCTGGAACTTTCTCTGAGTTCTCTCTAACTTCATCATCTCCTCCTGGCTTTTTGCTGACCTCCTCCTGACCCCTAACCTCCTTCTGACTTCCTCCTCTCCTCCGTGTGAAGGAGAGTTAGTTAGAAGGACTCGACGAATGAGAGAACTCGCTCCTGATCTCCTGCTCAGCTTCTCCTAACTCTCTGGAACTTTCTGTGAGTTTCTAACCTCCCACTGACCTCCTCCTGACCTCCTCCTGACCTCCTCCCTCCTCCTGACCCCTAACTTCCTCCTGACCTCCTCTCTCCTCCTGACCCCTAACTTCCTCCTGACCTCTAACCTCCTCCTGACCTCTAACCTCCTCCTGACCCCTGACTTCCTCCTGACCTCTAACCTCCTCCTGACTTCCTCCTGACCTCCTCCTGACCTCTAACCTCCTCCTGACCCCTGACTTCCTCCTGACCTCTAACCTCCTCCTGACTTCCTCCTGACTTCCTCTTGACCTCTAACCTCCTCCTGACTTCCTCCTGACCTCTAACCTCCTCCTGACTTCCTCCTGACCTCTAACCTCCTCCTGACCTCCTCATGACCTCTAACCTCCTCCTGACCCCTGACTTCCTCCTGACCTCTAACCTCCTCCTGACTTCCTCCTGACTTCCTCCTGACCTCTAACCTCCTCCTGACTTCCTCCTGACCTCCTCCCTCCTCCTGACCTCTGACTTCCTCCTGACCTCTAACCTCCTCCTGACTTCCTCCTGACCTCCTCCCTCCTCCTGACCCCTGACTTCCTCCTGACCTCTAACCTCCTCCTGACCTCCTCTTGACCTCCTCCTGACCTCCTCTTGACCTCCTCCTGACCTCCTCTTGACCTCCCACCTCCTCATGACTTCCTCCCCTTCTTGTGACCTCCTCTGGACTTTAGGACATCCGGGCACGACGTAGCCGGCTAACCTTCATGTGGATATAACGACTAAAAAGGAGAATAATTACACATGCAGAAAGTTACATTAATTTACTGTTATGTTTCCAAAGTGTGCTAAAAACTCACGTTATTGTATAATAATAATAATAATAATGTATATAACGCTCTTTAAAGTACGTCTCTAGGTGCTTCACATCAAGGGGAAACACATGTGGTGTGGAGTGCACCGAAGAACCATTTGAATATAGGTGTACGATAAATAAAACAAGGTGCAACTAATTCACGTTTTAAATGACGCTGCCGCAAGGAATTGTGGGACGGCATTATCTCCTTTCCTTTAGCAAAGGATGGTCCGGTATCTCCTTTGCTTAAGGAGACGAGAAAGGAAGCTCTTATCATCTTAATGATCTGAGGTCAGTTAGAAACTTTTTATATGGAGGAAATATCTCCTGGATTCATCTCACACTGACGTCCTCTTCACCTCTCCTAGATTTCATGACTTTTCCCTGACCTCCTTTCCTTCCTCCTCGCCTCCTCCTGAGCTCAGCCTCTTAAAAAAACTGACATTTGTGGAGAACAAACTCTTCATCCACCTCCTCCTCCTCCTCCTCCTCCTTTTCAAAACCTCCTGTCTGCGGCTTTTCATCTCCTGAACTCTAAACAAAGACATCCTCCTCGCTTCCTTGCTTCCTCGCCTCCTCGCCTCCTTTTTCCTCTTGCTTTGTGGTGCAGAGGAGAGACTGCTTCCTCTGCTGAAGCTCCTTCTTACTCTTGATGAAGAGGAGGAGGAGGAGGAAGAGGAGGGAAACTCCTTAAAACTTCTTCTGCTCTTCCTCCCTCAAACCCTAACTCCTCTCTCCTCTCTCCTCCCCCTCCAACCTCAGAGATAAAGCGCGAGGCGTCGAGTCTCCTCCCCTCGCCGTCTCCATCACAGACTAAAGCACAACAGATGGAACATGATGATGATGAGGAGGAGGATGAAGACCACCCGTCTGTCTGTTTCCTCTCTGCCTTAAACTCTTGACTTTACTAACTGAATGAAACGAGGAGAAGCCTTACTGGATGTATATCTACTGTCTGATCCTCTGTCCTCACTGAGCGGCCGCAAATATACAATATTATCATTATTTGCAATTAAGGATTTATTTTTGCTAATTGATCTCAGATTTATACAAATTATTATTGTATTTATTAGTATTTTTGTATTCAAAAAATGTGTTGAATAAGATAGAAAGATATCCCACAGTCCAACATTTGATTTCGTCCATTTTATTTTTATTCTTTAATGTTATTTATAGATTTTTTGTTCTAATTTAGTTACTTTTTTTTAACCGTGTTATGAAAAGGACAACGCATGGTATTAAGGTTTCTCAAAATATGTGAAAAAAGTCTCGTCAAAAACTGAGATATTTAGGTAAAAAATTCAAAACAACGAAAAAACCAACGAATAAAAGTAGAATCTAAATATTGACATTTCTTCCAAAACTCATAAATAAAAACAATAGTGATGAATAAATAAAACTCTGACACGAGAGAGTGTGCAAATGAATTTATTTAGTCGACAAATCAAATGTTGGTTTTTCAAGATACGCAAAAAACGTACGATTTTTTTTTTTTATTTTTTTTTTTTAAATAGTGAAAAAAGTCAAAAACTGAGATATAAGGTTTAAAAGCCAAACAAAGATCCCCACTTCCAAAGCTCATACATAAATAAAACCCTCAACATATCTGACACAAGAGAGTGGAAACATCTTTCCACACTTCCTACTTAGCGCTGGAAATAAAAGGATTTTTACTTTTGTGTCAACATTTCTCACAGGATTTGAATATGAAAGCATCTCCAGACCTTATTTCCTGTTACACTCTCCTGATGCTCTGTTCGGAGAGTACAAACACCCCATAAGAATTTCACGAGACAATTCTGAGTTCCTGTTCTCGTTTCCGACCTGATTTAATCTCCTAAAAATCGACTATTCGGAGAGAAAAGAGTGCCAAAAACCCTAATAATGTTTCAAATGAAAGTGGCTGCCTTATCTCGCCTTCAAAAAGATACGTCATTTCTATTCGACACTCGGAAGAAGAAGGATTTCACAGAGACGTTTCTATCAATGCTGGAGTTCAGACCTGATTTCATCTCTTTAGAAATCAACTATTCGGAGAGAAAAGAGTCCGAAAACCCCCTGAAAACGTTTTTGAATGAAAGTGGCTCTGCTCAGTGAAGACAGGTCAGAGGTCACGCCCCTCTTGCTGTCGGCGTCGCTCTGAGACGTTTGTTTTCGGTGCCTTTTTGTATTCATCTGTACAGAAAGCCATACGATTGTTCGCTGTACAGTTCTCTCTCAAACCGCTGGATCTAAGAACTCTCCGTGTTTCTCTTCGCTCGAAAGGACTCGAAGCGTCTCCTCGGATCAGCCGCTGTGTTTTGATACAAAGGAATGAATGGTAATAACGATGGCTCTCGCGTTGGGCGTTCTGTTGAAGATGGATGTGTCCGTCGAGCTGCTTCCTGTTGTTCTCGTTTCACTTTGGGAGGAACAGGTTTCGTGTGTTTTGTCTCTGCAGGACACGAGACACAAGAGTCTGTTTTAACGTGTTAGGGCCGCACGAAGCGATTTTTTTTAAGAGGCGATTTTTTTGACTTGTTTTGAGGCTTTGTACCAAACAGGTCCACAATACTTTAATTTAAAACGGTATTGTAACGCTTTCATCCCATGTTTTTGTATTTTCGCACGAGTACATATCGCAATTTTAATCAAATTCCCGTTATTGAGCCGCCATAGAACCGCCTGAATTCCAGATTGTGTGCATTTTAATAACCACACAGTTATTTATGACTAAAGCTCATTATAAATGGATCAAATGAGTTATTGAGTTATCTGATCTGAGAAGCGAGTTATTATTCTGGGGAAAAACCCGACATTTCCAAGAAATTCGTAGATTATTTAAACATTATTTGTATTCTATTCCAGAGAATACGACGGCATATTAGGGTCAATTAAATAAACAATATTATAACAAAGTAAGGGGTGATATACGGAGAGCTGGAAGGCCGCTGTAGGTTAGGGGGTTACGGAGATGGTTTGGAGGAAATAATGAATTTAAGAGATTAAAATCACAGATTTACGGAAAAGAAAGTGTGATTTATCCGCGCTTCGTTGTTGTTGCAGATCGTCATGGAGATAAAATACAAAACACAATAACAAAATAATGTTTGTTTTCCTCCCAAAGTAAACTAATATCTTCGGGTTTTTTTATGTCTTTATCGGAATCAAGAAGAGAACAAGAGAGTTAATTTTTTTATTTTTTGTTTTGGGAAGTTTACAAAAAGTATATATTAATATATCGGTTGTTTTTATTTAATGTGGGAATGAAAGGCTGTTTGTTTGTTGGTGGAGGAGAAACAGGAAGCTCCGTAACACGTTATTATCCTGTTGGTTTGATTCATTTTCATATTTTATTTTGGGAAATTTAAATTAATCGTAAACTGAGAGCCGTCAAGCAGAAATATTTTTACTTTATTTAATTTTTTTTATTCTGTTATCTTAGTCATAAGGTGTGTGTGTGTGTGTGTGTGTGTGTGTGTGTGTGTGTGTGTGTGTGTGTGTGTGTGTGTGTGTGTGTGTGTGTGTGTGTGTGTGTGTGTGTGTGTGTGTGTGTGTGTGTGTGTGTGTGTGTGTGTGTGTGTGTGTGTGTGTGTGTGTGTGTGTGTGTGTGTGTGTGTGTGTGTGTGTGTGTGTGTGTGTGTGTGTGTGTGTGTGTGTGTGTGTGTGTGTGTGTGGGTGGTTAAATAAAGTTAAGACCACTCTTTTTGTTATACATTTAATTTAAAAAATGCCATTTATTTTCTGCTCTTTCAAATGAAGATGAAACATTTAGATAATAATAAATGTAGTAAGCTGCAAAGAGAGATATTTTGCTTTTACAATTTTGAAAATATGTATTTTTTTCATGACTCAAAGTCAAAATCACTACAGACGAGTTCTTCAGAAATCACAGGGTTAATGATCTGTTATGATTTTTTATGATTGTTGTCTTCCTCCTCCTGCGTGTGGGGTCGTTCTGACGGGACGGACGGGTTTCCCTCAGTTTGATAGTTGTTGCCTCTGAACCTGTAAATACTTCTTTTGGTAAAGTTTTATATAAACACGGACATGAACTCAACGACTCTGCAGTTTGTCTTAATTTGTAGTTTAAAGCTCACCTATTTTTAAAAATCCTCTTCTTCATGTCTCTTCTACATCAACATGTGTCCCCTCTTCTCCATGTCTCTTCTACATCAACATGTGTCCCCTCTTCTCCATGTCTCTTCTACATCAACATGTGTCCCCTCTTCTCCATGTCTCTTCTACATCAACATGTGTCCCCTCTTCTCCATGTCTCTTCTACATCAACATGTGTCCCCTCTTCTTCATGTCTCTTCTACATCAACATGTGTCCCCTCTTCTTCATGTCTCTTCTACATCAACATGTGTCCCCTCTTCTTCATGTCTCTTCTACATCAACATGTGTCCCCTCTTCTTCATGTCTCTTCTACATCAACATGTGTCCCCTCTTCTCCATGTCACTTCTACATCAACATTTGTCCCTTCTTCTTCATGTCTCTTCTACATCAACATGTGTCCCTTCTTCCTCATGTCTCTTCTACATCAACATGTGTCCCCTCTTCTTCATGTCTCTTCTACATCAACATGTGTCCCCTCTTCTTCATGTCTCTTCTACATCAACATGTGTCCCCTCTTCTTCATGTCTCTTCTACATCAACATGTGTCCTCTCTTCTTCATGTCTCTTCTAAATCAACATGTGTCCCCTCTTCTCCATGTCTCTTCTACATCAACATGTGTCCCCTCTTCTTCATGTCTCTTCTACATCAACATGTGTCCCCTCTTCTTCATGTCTCTTCTACATCAACATGTGTCCCCTCTTCTTCATGTCTTTTCTACATCAACATGTGTCCCCTCTTCTTCATGTCTCTTCTACATCAACATGTGTCCCCTCTTCTTCATGTCTCTTCTACATCAACATGTGTCCCCTCTTCTCCATGTCTCTTCTACATCAACATGTGTCCCCTCTTCTTCATGTCTCTTCTACATCAACATGTGTCCCCTCTTCTCCATGTCTCTTCTACATCAACATGTGTCCCCTCTTCTCCATGTCTCTTCTACATCAACATGTGTCCCCTCTTCTTCATGTCTCTTCTACATCAACATGTGTCCCCTCTTCTCCATGTCTCTTCTACATCAACATGTGTCCCCTCTTCTTCATGTCTCTTCTACATCAACATGTGTCCCCTCTTCTTCATGTCTCTTCTACATCAACATGTGTCCCCTCTTCTTCATGTCTCTTCTACATCAACATGTGTCCTCTCTTCTTCATGTCTCTTCTACATCAACATGTGTCCCCTCTTATTCATGCAGCTTCTACATCAACATGTGTCCCCTCTTTTCCATGTCTCTTCTACATCAACATGTGTCCCCTCTTCTTCATGTCTCTTCTACATCAACATGTGTCCTCTCTTCTTCATGTCTCTTCTACATCAACATGTGTCCCCTCTTATTCATGCAGCTTCTACATCAACATGTGTCCCCTCTTCTCCATGTCTCTTCTTCATCAACATGTGTCCCCTCTTCTTCATGTCTCTTCAACATCAACATGTGTCCCCTCTTCTTCATGTCTCTTCTACATCAACATGTGTCCCCTCTTCTTCATGTCTCTTCTACATCAACATGTGTCCCCTCTTCTTCATGTCTCTTCTACATCAACATGTGTCCCCTCTTCTTCATGTCTCTTCTACATCAACATGTGTCCCCTCTGTGGAAAGAGACTCTGAAAGTTTCAGGAACAAAGATTCTCTCTCTTTTTGATCCATTTCTATAAAAACCTGTCTGAAAACGAGCTGATCAGATTTTGGCCACTTTATGATGTCATAACAATGTTTTGTCTTGTGTAACCATTAGCCAATCACCAACCAAGGTAACCCCCCCCCCCCCCCCCCCCCCCCCCCCCTTATCACCTGAATCTCCTCCTAGAGCACCATTGAGTTCTACCAAATGTCTCTCAGAGGGGTGTGGGGAGGGGCTCCTTATTTTCATCTAAAGTAACAGACAGAGAATCAGCACTTTGGAAACAGGGCTGAAACAGAGGGGTTTATGGGTAATGCTGCAATGATCTGTTTGGTGTTTCAGCCAATCAGAGACAGGCTCTGGATATATCTGAGACCTGTGATATATTGATGAAAAACAGTATGATAGGGGACCTTTAATACCTTCATAATCATCTTCTTATTTAGTTTAAACAAAAGTTCCTTAACCTGCAGTAGAAAAATGTAATTAAATGTTACATTTAATTACACAAATTTCATAATATACAAAACATATGTATAGGATAAGGAAAACACCCTATTACCATAAAATATAATGTGTTTTTGTTTTTGTTTTATACTGCATGTTTTTAAGGTGACTAAAATACCTCACACAGCCAAATACAAAAAATCAGAACTGTCCCTTTAAGTAAAGGCCACGTCAAAAATATTGTTACGATAAAAAAAAGATACTGTAAATAATTACACACACACACACACACACACACACACACACACACACACACACACACACACACACACACACACACACACACACACACACACACACACACACACACACGCACACACACACTTATCAGAATGATGGTTCTTTATTCAAGATATTGTAATGTTTCCTTCAGACAATTGTTTATTTCATAGTCCATGGCATAATGCTATACTATATATTTAATGAAAATGTATAAATAACAAAACTGAATCATACAAACATTTGTTATTAAAAAGAGGAGGTATGACGCGTTGAAGGACTGTTAATTGCAATAAAATGTGTATTTATTATATTTGTGTTAAATAATAATAATAATGTATATATTTTTTTAATGTGATATTTGAATTAAGGTATTCTCTCTTGTATATTTCCAAAGTAATATTAACAGTAATGTAAACACACGAAAGCCAACCTAAAACAAAAGGAAACATTTATTCATGCTTCACAAATAATACAATTCTTCTCAATTCCCAGTGACTTAGCATAACAACTTTAATGTACACAATAATGTTTCATAAACATTATTTAGCAGAAATGTGCCAATACAGTCAGTGATAACATGGAACTGCAACAAAAACAACTTTACGGCAGCACGGTCCAACTCTGTTCACAGTTTCTGATCCACTGACAAGTCCTTAAAGTGAAACCCCACGGCCCCGCGGGCGGGGGCAAAACGCAACGTCTTGCAAGAAACAGAGTCTGAGGGCTTCTTAACATTTAACAAACTATGAATGTGTCATACCCACTTAACGGGAAGAAACTCAGCTATCAGACAATATTAACCATTTTCAGCAAAACAAAACACAAGGGTAATAACATAGGCTCTGAATTAGCCATGAGCGAAAAAATGCTAACACACTTAGCACAGAACTCACGTTGAAATGCACTTATTACTTATCGGATCTGTAGAACAATATATCTATTAGCAAGCTGAGATTCCCCAGATTCCAGACATATAAGTATCATCACTGAGCGATCAGAACTCGCGACCTGGGAAGCAAAACCAGACATCACACCACGTAGCATTACGGAGCAAACACGGCCAATTTGTCTTACCTTTAGCTGTTTCTCATCAAAAGTCGTGTTCAATGGCATTAAAACGATCAAGACGCTGCTGAAGGTTAATCCATAGGTGAATCCAAAGTGTCTGTGTCACTTTGAAATGATTACTGATAATCCATCAATCCATTTTTATGACGATAACGGAGATTTCATATTAGCTGCTACGATAGCTACTAGAGTGTATGACAGCTTCCTGTTCGGGGCATTCTGGCTACGCATCACTCATTCACCGATGGGTAATGTTTAGATGGATTTTAGGAACTTCCCCAGTTAAAAAGAGGTGTCAATCATCAAAATCGACCGATGGGCTCCATAGATATGGCAAATCCACCCAAATGACCCCAGAAGTGGGTTTTTTCTAAACCTCTTTAAAAAGGTCAAAGGTCACTTGTGTTGCATCGATCTGGATACACGGTACTTCTTATATGTTATAGTTTGGATTCCTAAAGCTCTTAGTCTACCATCCCATCATTCAAGGGTGGTTTTCACTATAAGTCATTTTTGTTTTTTGGACAGACACAATAATTTACATTTTTTTACTGTGTTCAATCTGAATTTTCTTTAAAATAAAAAAATTCTATATTGAATCTGACTTTTCTACCTCCAACTCACAGGTTTATCATTGCTTTGAGAAAAAAGATTATTAATTTAACCCTTTTTAAAAGTGAAGAGGGTCCTTTGTTCTGGGAATGTCATTTTCGAGCCTGAAACCTGGAAAACAGGCTCGGGGCTCGACTACACGGCAGAGCCCATTCCGTGTTCCTGTTAGTGTTCACTTCCTGTCTGCCTTCTTCTGGTGATTGATCTGACGTCCAGCGCTCCATCTTTTAACCTCATGTACTTTCTCTTTCTTGATCCTCCTTAGCAACGGTCAATAAATCCTTGACAGCGGTCTTCACGACTGGATTAACAACCTGTCACGTGTTCTGAATTGACCAATCAGAATCGAGTATTCGACTAAACCATGTAATGAAAAGTGGTATTTTGTCTGACTGTTTTCTAACCCTAACCCTAACCCTAATGTTCATTAATGGAAATCTGTGAGTTTTTTAACTCAATCTGTTTTTTTTTAATGTTTAAAGTCTTGTATTTTATTCTCCCACACTGTATTATAAGCTCTGTGTTTGTGGTCGTTTTGTGATACAAGAAAATTATATTTAATTTAATGTATTTCTTTATGTTTTCTCTTCTTCTGTCCTGCAGGTGTTCAGGGAAACAGAAAGGATCCTGAGAGACAGCGCCCCCCTCCTGCTGCTGACGGTACTGCAGTTTTAATGTTATACTGCAGTACCGTATTAATACTGCAGTTTTGTTATTATGGTACTGCAGTGAGACAGACAGGAGACAGACAGACAGGAGACAGACTGGAGAGAGACACAGACAGCAGAGAGACAGACAGGAGAGAGACATACAGGAGAGAGACAGACAGGAGAGAGACTGGAGAGAGACAGACAGCAGAGAGACAGACAGGAGACAGACAGGAGAGAGACAGACAGCAGAGAGACAAACAGGAGAGAGACAGACAGCAGAGAGACAGACAGCAGAGAGACAGACTGGAGAGAGACAGACAGCAGAGAGACAGACAGGAGACAGACAGCAGTGAGACAGAAAGCAGAGAGACAGACAGGAGACAGACAGCAGTGAGACAGACAGGAGAGAGACAGACAGCAGAGAGACAGACAGGAGAGAGACTGGAGGGAGACAGACAGGAGACAGACAGCAGTGAGACAGACAGCAGAGAGACAGACAGGAGAGAGACAGACAGCAGAGAGACAGACAGGAGAGAGACAGACAGGAAAGAGACTGGAGAGAGACAGACAGCAGAGAGACAGACAGGAGAGAACCTGGAGAGAGACAGACAGGAGACAGACAGCAGAGAGACAGACAGGAGAGAGACAGACAGGAGAGACAGACAGGAGAGAGACAGACAGCAGAGAGACAGACAGCAGAGAGACAGACAGGAGAGAGACAGACAGGAGAGACAGACAGGAGAGAGACAGACAGCAGAGAGACAAGAGAGACAGACAGGAGAGACAGACAGGAGAGACAGACAGCAGAGAGACAGACAGGAGAGAGACAGACAGGAGAGAGACAGACAGCAGAGAGACAGACAGGAGAGAGACAGACAGGAGAGACAGACAGGAGAGAGAGACAGGAGAGAGACAGACAGGAGAGACAGAAAGGAGAGAGACAGACAGCAGAGAGACAAGAGAGACAGACAGGAGAGACAGACAGCAGAGAGACAGGAGAGAGACAGGCGAGACAGACAGGAGAGAGACAGGCGAGACAGACAGGAGAGAGACAGACAGCAGAGAGACAGACAGCAGAGAGACAGACAGGAGAGAGACAGACAGCAGAGAGTCAGACAGTAGAGAGACAGACAGGAGAGAGACAGACAGGAGAGACAGACAGGAGAGAGAGACAGGAGAGAGACAGACAGGAGAGACAGAAAGGAGAGAGACAGACAGCAGAGAGACAAGAGAGACAGACAGGAGAGACAGACAGCAGAGAGACAGGAGAGAGACAGGCGAGACAGACAGGAGAGAGACAGGCGAGACAGACAGGAGAGAGACAGACAGCAGAGAGACAGACAGCAGAGAGACAGACAGCAGAGAGACAGACAGGAGAGAGACAGGAGAGACACAGGAGAGACAGACAGCATTAATACTTTGGTACTGCAGTATTACTGTACTCTGTTTCAGGTACTTAAATACTTTGAATTCACTCCTGAACAATCTGACACCACAGTATTATTACATCTCAAAATGTAAACACCATAACGTTGCTTCTTACAGAAATTGATTAAATATATTATATAGTTAATATAATAAATGTTTTTTTTTTGTCCAGTTAAAAAAGGAAAAGAGCAGTGAGTTTTCGGCTAGATGTTATACAGAATATAATAATAAACATTATTCATAATATAAGTGAAGCTTGTCTCAGCAACACATGGGATACCTTTAAATATATAATAATTATATATGAGAATATTTGTATTTATGCAAATTGTGACAAGCATCGTGATTTACCGTGAGTATTTTTGATCCTAAAATTATTATCCTATATTAGCATTTCTAAGTAAAACATTGTATTTCTTATTCCAAAATGTTAGTGATCGTTTTGGTGGGAAACATTTAGACAGCGTTTGTTTTTTACTAAACGAATCTTATAATTGTGACCAAAAAAACAAAAATTATGGATTTCTTTTTTTGTCAAAATGATTTAAACATTTCAAAAATGTTGATCTATTTGTTCAATCTTTAGACCTATCGTCTTCATTTGTGTGCCTTGTGTTTTTGAACACAGACTTGCCGTACTCAGATCCTTTATAGATTGAATTAAATCATAAACTAACACATTTTGATTAACATAAATACAAATGATAAGATTAACCCTGTTTACATTTCAAACTTTGGACGTTTTTCATTTAAGCTAATTTGAATAAAAAGCTATTTTGTGAGTATTTATTTGTAAAGTCTGTAACACTAAAGTGGCTTTTATCGTAAAAGTTTACAGTTTTAAAAAGGATTTTCAGATGTTTATTGTATCTTCAACACTGTGTAACACTCCTTGTTATGAATGTATCTTTACCTCCACCTGAGTGCCTTAAAGTCGAAAGGTCCCATGTCATGCTTTTCCGGTTATTACCCACAAACAAACCCTCAAAGTACAACTCTAACACAGAGAAGACCTGTCTATGCTGCCCCAGAACGCCTCGTTGGACATTTTTATTTTTCCATTGTTTACTTCCTGAGTATGGTGACGTAACCATGCCCAGGTCCAAATAGACCAATCCGTTGAGATCCGCACACACACACACACGCACGCACGCACACACACACACACACACACACACACACACACACACACACACACACACTCTAGTGGTGGACTAATCAGAACAGAGCGGGCGAGCTGACCAATCAGAGCACAGTGGGCTCACAGGGAGGGGGGGGGCAGGAGCTCCAACAAGCCGTTTAGGACAGAGAGTGAATACTATACAGAGATACTGTATGAGAAACCAATGTGAGTTTGGAACGTTGAACAACGTAAATCTATTCTAGTAGACCTCAACAATGGAACTATGATCAGTAGAAATGGCCATGACATGGGACCTTTAAGCTTTATTTAGTTTTTATGTTTAAACCGTTAATTTTCGAAGGTTTTAAGGTGGAAAGTAAAAATGTAAAATGTCTTAAAGGTCTCTGAGGTTTTATGAACTCGGTTGATTTTAGTTTAATCTGTGAATGTTTCCTCTGAAGTGCCTTAAAACTGATTTATAATGTGAAAAATTACAAATCTGCAAGAAAAATGTGAATTTTGCACTTTGCGAAATTCTCTCATCCCTCCAAACATTTCGTTATCTCCTCTTTGAATTCAAGAAAACACAATTGTATTTATGATTACATAAGTGTTTATTGTCTTTTTTTGCCCATTTTGTTGTTTATGTATTGTTTTGTCGTTATTGTGTTTAATGCTTGGTTAGTTTTCTTCCTCATCTTGACATGTTTTGTGTTGCATTTTTGTTGTTTGTAGTAGTTTTTTGATATATTTTGAATGATTTTTTTGTTGTTAGGGTTTTATTTGTATTTTGAATTATTTTGTTGTACTTTATTTTGTATTCTTAATTATATTAGCTAAATCTCTTTTATTTGTTTTCATTTTATGGTGATGTGGAGGTCTGATGTATAATCCTGCAGCTTCTTGACCTTTGAAATATTTCTATATTTGTGTCGTTTTTGTAGTCATAGTTTTGTGAAAATCAAATCAAATAAACAAATAAAAGATATATCATTATTAATTGGTTGACTTTAGTGTCTATCTTTTCAACAGAAAACACATGAAACAGATAAAGACAAAATAAAACAAACATTTATATATTTTTGTTAAAAATAAATACCTGAGAGATGAGGAATGTGCAGGTATATGTGAGAATAAAAATGAATTAAAACCATAATAATCAAGATAATTATAATGCTTATAAATAAGTTAAATAACTACAATTATTAGAAGTGGAAAAAATACATATAATAATAATTAATTAAATGGAAAGCAATATTTTAAAAAATATGTGTTGTTCTTTTTTATTTAATTGTCATGTCATTTAAATAAATACGTAAATAAATACCTATTGGCTGTAATGTGCTAATCGAACCAGCAGGGGGAGGGGCGGCTGTTTCTGTGTTTTCATCCTGAGAAACTCAAAGAACAGCAGGTGACAGAAACTTTCACATCACAAATTCAACGTAGGCTATAGGAAGAAGTACAGACAAATGCAAAACCAGATCTTCTTCTGCTCTAAACAGATAGACTATAAGTGTTGACTTTGGCTGAAAACTGGGAAGAGAGACAAGATGGAGCACAAAGTGTCTTCAAGTCCCTGCCAGGTATTAGTCAGCACCACAATGCCAATCGACTTCAAGTCTCTGCCAGGTATTAGCCAAGAGCAGTCTCTTTCACATTTTAGTTGCAGCTCCTATAGCCCAAATATTATCTCCTGTTAAATTCCGGGTATTTGTCAGCCCCCCCCCCCCTTTGTATTTTGTATGACAACAACTCCCTGCCTGTCACACATTACTAGAAATAAAGAAAGTAAAATCCCAACCTGTCAATTTTCATCCAGATATTAGTCGTAGCCTTCCGAACATTTCCCAGAGAAGCTTATTTTTACATCCAGATCCAGGTATTAGTCAGAACTCTTTACTGCATGTCTGGCTTAAGTCAGGGTCTTTGACACAATGTTGTCGGGATTATACCAAGACATGTCAGTATGTTCCAGTAATAAGTCATATCCCTGCACAGCATGCCAGATTTAAACAGGCGCGTTCCAGTCTCTGCCAAGTATTAGCCAAGACCATTAATTCTCCTTCACATTTGATAGTTGCAGCCCTCCAAATGGTTCCTATTTGTTTACAGGTATTAGTCAGCATCCACCAATATTTAAGTTATTAGTCAGACCACTTTATTGCATGTCAGGTATTAGGTCCCACCACACCACTGACAATGTTTTCTCTCTTCTCTCAGGACTACTGATGAAAAAACTCAGAGAGGTGAACTTGAACTTGATGACGCAGTATCCTTGAAATAGTGGCTCTGGAGCATCCTTCCTCGACATTGAGAAACACGCTTTGAATGGGGGGTCTTCAAGCTTTGCCGAAATGCATTGTGGCTCCGTCGCGTCGCTTTGCCTCCACGGAAGCGCCAGTCAGTGGCGGCGCCAGGGTATGGCTGGGGTAGGCTACAGACATACCAAGAAATGGCTTAGCCCCACCATGAAAAAGTATGTTAAACGCCCTCGCATTGAGGTGCAAGTCGAACAGGTGCCAGAGTCACACGGCCCACCTGAAGAGTGAATAGAGAGTTTTGAATATATTTTTTAATAATGGGTCATTTGAAAAAGTGTTTTGTATGACAATAGAGACACAGGCCACCTGTTGTGTCTGTGTCTCTCTCTCTCTCTCTCTGTTTACCTGTGTCTGTCTCTCTCTCTCTCTCCCTCTCTCTCTGTTTACCTGTTGTGTCTGTGTCTCTCTCTCTCTGTTTACCTGTGTATGTCTCTCTCTCTCTCCCTCTCTCTCTCTGTTTACCTGTTGTGTCTGTGTGTCTCTCTCTCTGTTTACCTGTGTCTGTGTCTCCCTCTCTCTCTCTGTTTACCTGTTTCTGTCTCTCTCTCTCTGTTTACCTGTGTCTCTCTCTCTCTCTCTCTCTCTCTCTCTCTCTCTCTCTCTCTCTCTCTCTCTCTCTGTTTACCTGTGTCTGTGTCTCTCTCTCTCTGTCACTCTCCCTCTCCGTGTCAATTCTATATGCCAACTTTTCTTGTTTCTGCCGCTGCGTAGCATGTTGTAACAACGTGGAATTAGCAGAATAGGCGATTGTATTGTTTAACTCACACCTGTTGCTCTCGATGTAATTTAGCTGATAAAAGGAGACTAATAAAAGCCTCACGCGTCACTGTCAAGGGGAGCGATATAGCGTGTATGTAATTATGCAAATACTGACTTGAGCCCCACCACTATATGGGTTAGCCCTACCATAGATTACCCAACAAAAATACTCTGGCGCCGCCACTGGCGCCAGTCGATGTGTACATTTCTTTTCAGTTTGCTTCAAGGAGTGGCTTCAACAGACAGATTGGGGAAAACATTATGGACATGAACAAGGAAAAACAGAAAACACTTTCTTTGTGGCCTCTCTCTTATCATACATAGTGTTACCGTACATTTTTTATTGTAAACCAGCCAACAATTCCAGCCTAATATCTACCGGCTGGTCAGGCTGGTCTTTTCAGCAGGGTTTGCAGATTTTTTACGGTATTATATTTTTTTACTCATGGAATCTTTTGTTGTTGTTGTTGTTATTTTGTTATAGCAAATATATTGTCTTAACTCCTGGTTTAAGGCTGCACAATTTGAATTAAAATCTGAATTGCGATTATTTTTTACTTAAAGGTAGGGTATGTAATTTTGGAGAAACCAGCTTGAGTGCGCTAGAATTTGAAAGTACACAACTGGAAAAAATCTGCCCCTTCCTTCAGAGCCCCTCCTCCAACACACACACATGAACGCGCACATGACCAATGAGGGCACGAGATAAGTTTGTGCACAGATGGAAGGCTGACAGGCAGGTAGGCCATCCAGTTACTTTAGCCGGGCCGGCTCAGATGATTGGTCGTGCTTTTTACAGCGCCACGGCTTCCACAGATGACATCTTTTTATGGATTTTTTGTCAAAGCATTTCAGATATTCATTGCTATCGGGATTTATATATTTTACATTATCATTGTAAAATATATAAATCAATCACGGTGTAATTTGGTCTTCACCTCACACGTGTTTTGTTAATTTAACTGTAGAAACTGGAAGATGGTTAAAACATCCCATAATAATTCAAAGGTTTCTAAAACTGTATGAGGACATTTTGAATTTCCCGGAACAAGAATGAATGGTTATGGGTTGTTGTTTGTTTTTCTTGGAAAGGACGATTTATTAATGCTCAACAATCTTGAGTAGCCTACGGGTGATATTTAAACGAGTTCTTAACGGCGAGATGATTAACTTTTATCTTCACCATCTTAACATTAAGGAGAAATTATTGTTATTTCTTTATAGCACCGCTTCTGTGGACACAGATTGATTTAAAGAGTCATCTCCTGCTGATGTTCAGTATGTAGTGTCTCTACTTTAAAGAGTCCTCTCCTGCTGATGTTCAGGTGTATATCAGTATGTAGTGTCTCTACTTTAAAGAGTCCTCTCCTGCTGATGTTCAGGTGTATATCAGTATGTAGTGTCTCTACTGGGACATGTCTCCGTGCTTTAATGTTCAAAAAGCTCTTTATTTTTCTCATGTGCTGCAGCACCTCTTTTCACCCTCTGTCTGACACCAGAGCCCGGTCTGCTCTGATTGGTTACCTGGCCGGCTCTGTTGTGATTGGTCAACAGCTTAGAGATGTCCCGCCCCTTAGCTAGTACAATGTGTTGGAGCGCTAGCAAATAGGAGCACTCGTGTTCCATAATGATGTCACTACGTTAAGGAAGTAAACAAAGAGTCCAATTGAGGCATTTCACAGGGATTTTAGCCTTTGCAGACCATTTATATGCACTAAAACCCTTTATTCTGACTTGACAAACACTTCTCAGTCCGTCATATTTGACCAAACGACAACAGGAAGGTTAGATAAATTGAAAGTCTAAAGGAAATAAAAAAAGAATATCCCTATTTATTGTCCAACCTTCATATGACCTTGTACACATTTCGACTTCTTTCTTCTATCTAACTCCACTTCCCCCCCCCTCCATATATACGTCTGTTCTTATGTAAACAGATATACTGTAATAATGATGTCATACACTTGCATTTCTTATTTTATTTATTATGTGTCTTTCTTTGTGTGTCCCACATTTCGTTTTTTTTTGGTTATTCCACCACTGTAATCCACATCGGCATGTACTGATACTGAATGAATATGGTGGAGGAGGGGGACCCCTGTGACGTCAGAGACACAAAGGGAAAGGGGAGCTTGTCTGACGTGACAGATTGAAAAAACAAAAAAAAGCAAAGGGTGATCTTGTGAAAGGAACAGAGAGAAAAGGGGGAGGGGTTATAACGATGACATATCGACGCAGAGGGAGGGACGTAAGCGTCACCGTGAGCAGCCGCTTCTCCTTTTAAAGCCTCCGGAGGACCGACAGACGTACAGACGCGCAGCCGGACCTTAAATACCTCTGATCGGCTGTACCGGGGACATTTGACAGCTGAGAGCACCAGGTTTTTTCTTTCACCCTGATCCCTGATGGAGCTCCTGCAGCAATCCCTGCACCACCACTACCACTACCACCGGGTCTGAAGCTCCGGTCCGCCCGGTCTCCTCCCGTTATTCGCTGCCCGGTTCCGTGCTCTGTGAGCGGGCCGCCGTCTCCTCCGTGACTCTCTGTTCTCATGCGATTCTTCAGACTCACATTCAAGTGTTTCGTGGATTGTTTTTGAAGGTCGCGGCCAGATTCTTGGTTCAATTCTCTTAATTTTTTTGGGGTAATATTTTTTTTATTTTCCACTAGAATCGTGTCTCTTTTTCTGCATTGGAGAAAAGATATGTCTCCAGATTATTACTAGATATTATTCGATTTATTTTTATTTAATTTTCATTCGATTTTAAAAACAGATTCTGGAGCATGATCCACGATCCGCCTGCACCTCGCTGAGATTGATAATAATATTGTATTATTACTGGAGAAGAAGCGAGAATAGAGATCCTGCAGCGGGACGAGCTGCACCTGCTGGACTGACTCATCTGTTTCTGACCGGGCTCTGAGGCTCTAAGGCTGCACAAATAAACAGGTTAGAGACTGAAAATACCAGAGCGACCAGTGCAGACTGAGGGGTTTGTTACTGGCATCTGACTGTGAGGAAGAGACAGATCCTGAAAGGAGAAGAGAAATCAGCTTTTTAAAGGTACAAAGAACTGAAATAAACTGTGCAAAAAAGTGCGGACTGCTCCTTTAGCTGGTTGTGAGGGAAGGGAGTGAGGATAAGAGATTTAAAGTGTTAAAACCTGCAGAATTAAAGGGAAGCAAAGACAGATTTTCGACTTCATCTGACTTTGTTTCGATCTGGTTATTGGGGTGAGTCCAAGTGGGCAAAGACCAGATTCTAAAGGAAAAACTTGCAAGAATTAAAGGGACTGAATTTACCAGCAACCAGTGCAGACTGCGGGGTTTGTTATTGGTATCTGACTGTGAGAAAGAGACTGGTTTTAGTCCTGAAAGAAGAAGAGGAAACACCTTTTGAAAGGGTACAAAGAAACTGAAATAACTGTGCAAAGAGTGCAGACTGCTCCTTTAATTGACTGACAAAAAGATAGAATTTAAGGGAAGCAAAGAGAGATTTTTGAAAACATCTGACTTTTTTAGTTTCTGGTTATTTGGGTGAGTCTAAGTGGGAAACCACCAGATTTTGGGGCTCAGAAACAGGAATTAAAGGGAACTTGACCCGGGTTTTTCAACCCTTTTACCAACTTTTTTTTTTTAAGTAAACGGTTTCCTGACTGGACTTTTGAGCGATGGAGAAGTCGGCCTCCTCCTGCTCTCTGGTTCTCCTGGAGGAAACCAAGAAGACCCCCCTCTTACATCCAAACGGTGCCTGTGGTTACCCCCCGGCGGCCTCTAACGGTAGCCTGGTCCCGTTAACGGGGGTGGGGTCCGGTGCTGGAGCATGTGCCGGGCCGGAGAAGAAAGCGCCCCCTGCTGTGGTGCCTTATCAAGAGAGAGAAACATGGACCCGGCAGATGGACTTCATGATGTCCTGCGTGGGATTCGCTGTCGGACTGGGGAACGTGTGGAGGTTCCCGTACCTGTGCTACAAGAACGGAGGAGGTGAGTCTGATCTGAGTGACAGGAGTGGGTGAGGAAGAGATGGATGTTAGTTTTAAAGACGAAGAGAAATCAGTTTTAAAAGCTACAAGGAAACACTGGTCTTACTTGTGCAAACAGTGCCGACTGCTGCTTTTAATTGTGACAGAACCTGCAGAATTAAAGGAAGCAAAGAGAGATTTTTGACTTCATCTGACTTTGTTTGTTCCTAGTGAGTCTGAGTGGGAGAATATCAGATTTGTGGGCAACAAAATTCAAGAATTAAAGGGCAAAGAGGCGGAAGAAACCGATTTTAGTGCTGAAAGAAGAAGTTAAATCAGATTTTAAAGGTATAAAAAACAGAAATCACTGTGGACCGTTCCTTCGGCTGGTTTTGAGGAACGAGAGCGAGAAAAAACAGATTAGTGTAAAAAACCTGCAGAAATAAAAGGAAAAAAAGAGATTTTTTTTACCTCAGTGCAACAAGAAGAGAGCAATGACTTCAATCTGAGTGACAGGAGTGGTTGAGGATGTGGGCGGGACTTATGTTCAAAGGGGGCGTGGTTTCAACTGAGTCTTTTATAATTTGCGTCTCATTGATTTATTATTGATCGGAAAAGGGTGCAGCTGGTTCGTGTGTTTGTGTTCTGCAGCTAAACAATACTTAATTCAAAATGTATTTTAACACACATATAAATATTTATCTTCCTGCAATATTCCACTAGTCCATATTGTGATTACGATAAATCTCTTTACAGCTCTTTATAGTATTATGCTAAATGACTTGTTTTCCAGGAAAGTTTGAGCATATTTCTGTTGGACACAGGATTATATTTAGACAGTCGACAAAACCTTATGAATGTTAGTCAACCAAGGTTTGTTTAGTTGAGGAAAGCCCCATGTGCTATTTGTATCGACTCTGAGTGTGTGAGTAACTGTAGCCTGTGAATGAATGTGTGTGTGTGTGTGTGTGTGTGTGTGTGTGTGTGTGTGTGTGTGTGTGTGTGTGTGTGTGTGTGTGTGTGTGTGTGTGTGTGTGTGTGTGTGTGTGTGTGTGTGTGTGTGTGTGTGTGTGTGTGTGTGTGTGTGTGTGTGTGTGTGTGTGTGTGTGTGTGTGTGTGTGTGTGTGTGTGTGTGTGTGTGTACATTTTAAAGGAGCCCTATTGTGCTTATTGAGGTTTTCGTACGTGATAGGCTAAGGGGCGGGACATCTCTAAGCGGTTGACCTATCACAACAGAGCCGGCCAGCTAACCAATCAGAACACCTGAACATCAGCAGGAGAGGACTCTTTAAAGTAGAGACACTACATACTGATATACACCTGAACATCAGCAGGAGAGGACTCTTTAAAGTAGAGTCACTACATACTGATATACACCTGAACATCAGCAGGAGAGGACTCTTGAAAGTAGAGACACGACATACTGATATACACCTGAACATCAGCAGGAGAGGACTCTTTAAAGTAGAGACACGACATACTGATATACACCTGAACATCAGCAGGAGAGGACTCTTTAAAGTAGAGACACTACATACTGATATACACCTGAACATCAGCAGGAGAGGAATCTTTAAAGTAGAGACACGACATACTGATATACACCTGAACATCAGCAGGAGAGGACTCTTTAAAGTAGAGACACGACATACTGATATACACCTGAACATCAGCAGGAGAGGACTCTTGAAAGTAGAGTCACTACATACTGATATACACCTGAACATCAGCAGGAGAGGACTCTTTAAAGTAGAGACACGACATACTGATATACACCTGAACATCAGCAGGAGAGGACTCTTTAAAGTAGAGACACTACATACTGATATACACCTGAACATCAGCAGGAGAGGAATCTTTAAAGTAGAGACACTACATACTGATATACACCTGAACATCAGCAGGAGAGGACTCTTTAAAGTAGAGTCACTACATACTGATATACACCTGAACATCAGCAGGAGAGCACTCTTTAAAGTAGAGACACTACATACTGATATACACCTGAACATCAGCAGGAGAGGACTCTTTAAAGTAGAGACACTACATACTGATATACACCTGAACATCAGCAGGAGAGAACTCTTTAAAGTAGAGACACTACATACTGATATACACCTGAACATCAGCAGGAGAGGACTCTTTAAAGTAGAGTCACTACATACTGATATACACCTGAACATCAGCAGGAGAGGACTCTTTAAAGTAGAGACACTACATACTGATATACACCTGAACATCAGCAGGAGAGGACTCTTTAAAGTAGAGACACTAAATACTGATATACACCTGAACATCAGCAGGAGAGGACTCTTTAAAGTAGAGACACTACATACTGATATACACCTGAACATCAGCAGGAGAGGACTCTTTAAAGTAGAGACACTACATACTGATATACACCTGAACATCAGCAGGAGAGGACTCTTTAAAGTAGAGACACTACATACTGATATACACCTGAACATCAGCAGGAGAGGACTTTAACCGTCGGCTGTGAAAAACATAAACAAATGACATTTTTTAACAGTTAACTTCACTTTTATCATTCACCGTTTACTGTGAAGTGGTGGATCATTGACTTTTAAAAATATGTTTTCCTTTCACTCTGAGACAGCCGACTGAACAAAGGTTGTTTACTACCAGAAAGAAGAATGCCTTGGACGTTTCTTCTTAATCTAGTAAACACTTCGAAGTAAAAGACCTGCATGTATTTGCTTCGGTAAAAAATCAGGAGTAAATACACAAATATACTAAAGTGAGTTCTTCAGATGTTCAATTTACAACGATATGAAACTGAGAATACCCCAAAAATCCTGGAAACACAACATATTTGACATTTAAAAAATATAATTTAATTGACCAACTCTTACATTTCGCTCTCGTTGGAATCTAATAAACATTTTAGTAAATGATGAGTACAAATGAATGGATATAAAATATATACTAAATAGACATTTTTCAAGCAAGACTGTCCAACATTTGTTGTGTTTTGTGTCTTAGTGAAATATGTGTTTGCCTGTTTGTGATATTAATTGAGTAAAAGCCCAATTAATAATTTGCCAAACGTCTAAATGGAGAGGAGGCGCACAGTGTTCCTCTTCTCTGTCCAAATTAAACAACAGAGACAAACTGCTGACGGAGATTCAAGATTTGTTTCTTAATCGCTGAAAAGGTCTCTTTCACACAGTTTCTGCTGGACG
>NC_136902.1:4574798-4599798 GCF_949606895.1 Notothenia rossii
AATGAATGATCGACCTGATTCTTTTATGTCGTCCTGACCGTCATTTGATCACAGCAGCAGAGAAGCCAGTATGACTATTTACTCTGCAAGTCTAAAAGGGCTGGATATAAAATATAAAATGTGTCCAAGAGACGACAGTCAGTTTGTTCGAGTTACATCGCCGTCTATCTTAAGTCAGTTTATTGATCTGTACTTATCACCCTTCTCTGTGATGACCCCTGTTTAAAGTCCAGACATAAAATATATTAATAACTGATCTGTTCCAGGTGAAGTCAACGTTTTAACGAGGTGATATTGTACCCTATATATTGCATAATGTATTCCTGAGAATGATAATAAAACGGTTGGAAGGTCAGAGTTTGAATCGAAGTGCAGAGTCATGTTTGGCACAGGTGAGCTATCTATTCCTGTACCTGGGTTCTGGTACAGTATGTGGGCCAGGTGAGCTAAGCTAAGTTAGCATTTGCAAGTTAGTGCTTGGCTGCAGTCGCTGAGGGTTTTGGCAGACAAACAGAGAGCTGGAAGACTTGTATTTTCTTGTGTTTGTGAAGTTTTTTCCCATCATTTTTATGAATAATTGAGAGTTTGGAGGTTAGAAATATGCATATTTTGATCCTCCAATATCAGGATTTTCAGCTTTTTACTCATTTGGTATCATTTGAACCTGAACATCATAGTCTTTCCCTAACAGGATACATGTGTTAACCAAATACTATAGACCAGGGGGGTCAAACTCAAATACACAGTGGGCCAAAATAAAAAAAATGGGTACTAGTCGAGGGCCGGACTGGTTTAATGTTTATTGCAGAACTTATTGAAATGAACTTATTGCACATATTAAACCTGGAACTAACAAAGCTTCAATGATTGCCTATAAAAACAACATTAAATAATCAGCTGCATTCATTTCTTATGGCTCTATCTGCAGCTTCTCCAGAGTCATTTCTTATGATTACATTTTCCTACAGGCCAACAACAGCTTCAACAAAACTATTTCCCTCAAAGAGAAACCAAACATGCCCTGTTGTCGTGAGAGAGAAAGTGCAGAAGGAAACATCCATTAAACTCAGTGTGCTGCTCTGTGATGCTAGCTCAGATACTTGGCATCTCATCTTGGGTGCAAGGTCATCAATGTTTGGGCTCAGGCTCTGAGCTGAGGAGACCCTCAGGATGGATTGAAGGTGTAATATACCGGCGGGCCAGATCTAATATTAATTAGAAATGATCCTGCGGGCCGAAATTAAATCCACCAAGGGCCTGATTTGGCCCCCGGGCCTTGAGTTGTGCTATAGAATATACTATAAATATTTGATTATCAGTTGCAGTGCTCGTTCTATCTATAGCTTCTGTCTTTGCAAATCACCTTTCTTTCTCAATTATTCCTTTTATTTCAAATTTGAAGAACAAGATCAAATGCGCACAACACAAGGACCAGTACGCCTCGAATAGTCAACGCTAATATATAATATATATAAAATCTACTTGCTTAGGAGACCTTTTTGCAAACATTGTTGACCGTTCCTTTAAATCGGCATGCAAGTCATCAGAGAATTTAAAGAGAACAGTTTTATTCGTCCAGTTAATTTCCTTTAAATCATGGGACACATGTAGTTCTCGTATATCTGACGAATAAATCTTTGTACCTTAATTAAGGCTCTTTGTGTCTTCCGTGTGTTGGCAGCAGATCAGATGGAGGCGAGCCAAATGTGTTACAGTTCAGGAAACAAACTGAGCTCAGCTCCATCACTGCTGATAAAACATTTACTGAAAGAAAGTCTAAAGAGGTCTTATTATGTTTTTGGGGGGTTTCCCTCTCCTGTAGTGTGTTATATGTTTTAGTGCATGTAAATGGGCTGCAGAGGCTAAAATCCCAAAAATATATTTTTGTTAAACAAGATTCAAGGCTTTGTTTTCAAGTGCACATTAGCTACAGTGCAGACATGGCAATGAAAAACGTAAGTCCCAGGCTCCTCCAACAATGCAACATGAATATGTATAGGACATAGAACAAATAAAACCAATACAAATAGTTCAGAAATCACAGAATATAAATAAAACAATGCAAGAGAATGCTGCAAGTAAATACAAATAAAATATAAATATTGCAAGAAGAGCCTATAAACACATAAATGCAATATGATACATAGATAAATAAATTGTAATTGCCGAGAGACGTCTGAGGTCACATTCTTGTAGCTGTCCCCGGAAGGTGTGTGCGGGGATTGGAGAGTCGAGCCCGGCATGCTCCAATCCAGATCTTCGGTCACGCCTACCGGGGAAGGGACAGGAAACTGGCATCCAATGGCGTCCGGGCAACGGCACAGCTCATATACATATATAAGACACAGCTGCAAACACTTATCGACAGGTTAATGGGCAGAGAGAAGGCGGCGGCCGTAGCAGATGCAAACAGATGAATGTTATGGAGGTTTTTCACGGAGTTCAGGTGTTTAATAGTCTTATGGCCTGTGGGATGAAACTGTCCCTGAGTCTGGTGGTTTTAGTCAGACGGCAGCAGACAGAACAGTTTGTGGCTTAACTAATGAGCAAATAATAAAATAAAAGTTAAGTGCAGGACGTGTTGCAGAGTACTTCTATCCATTCTTCCTTTAACTTATGATTATTTACTAATGTTTCGCTGTGGTATCTGTTTCTTTCCCTGAGTCTGGTGGTTGTTGTCCTGATGCCAGACGGCAGCAGACAGGTCAGTTTGTTATTGGGGTGATGGGGGTCTTTTATAACCCTGAGGGCTTTCTTCCTGAGCCGCTGGGAGTAGAGATCCTCCATGCCGTTTTCACCACCTTTTTTATTTATTTTATTACTGCACATATTTTATTTTAATGTAAATACTGCTATATTTTACTTAATTGTTTTAAATATTGTTTTATGTTATTATAGTTTTTCTTAAAATAGTTTTCTCTCTATGTTTTTATTTTTTGTTTTTTATGTACGCACCAAGACACCAAGTCAAATTCCTCGTACGTGTCAACCTACTGGTGATAACCCTGATTCTGATTCTGATGCAGCCGGTCAGGGTCCTCTCTCTGGTGCAACAAACCTTTGGCAGAAAATGTGCATGAAAATAAATCCAATATCAGCTTATCTTAAAAAATATCTGCACTGTTTGTTCTTTGATTAACTTAATAACAACTTATTGCAAATACAAAGCGCACCACGACCTAATTTTGGCCGTTTATCTGATGCTATTACAAGCTTAGCGCTACAGCTGATAGCAAAATGATAACAAGATAAAAAAATATGATAAATACTTTTAAAATAAAAGGTGTTGCTGAGGTCTTTGCAGAGTGTTATTAGCTCGTCATCAGTCCCTCGGCCCTGCTGTGCTTAGCCTAATGACTTACTGCGGATTAGCCAGCTTAGCTAGCTAACTGTAGCGTTGCAGCTTAGTGCGCTAACTGCAGCCGCGGAAATTATTCCCGTCTATTTCTGCCCCCGTCTCACTTTCAGCTCTGAACTAACATGTCACCCAACATGTGGCTCAGTAGATAAAGATGATCTAACTAAACCTGACATTCTCAACTTTGATTAACCCTCCTATTGTCTTCGTGTTCCCCCCTCTTACTTTGGTGTTCGCGGTCAAATTTGACCGGTCCTGTTTTAACTGCTATTACATTAACACAAAAACCATTAATCATCACTACATTTAATTTAACACCCTTTAAAACTCTACATGTTGTATCACACTACTGGTATACATGAAGAACTGCAGTCAATATACAAAGAACAGACACTGAACATTAGTGATGGGTCGTTTCGCGAACGATTCGTTCTTTTTGAACAAATCTTTTAAGTGATCGAGATGAACTGATTCCTCCCACAAAACGATTTGTTTATTTGAGTCGCCGCCTTCCGCCAAAAGCTAAAGAGAAGCTGTTCGCGAACGACGAACTTAAAGAACTGGCGGAAACAGTTCAGAACTGTTCTTTTATCCCTTTCTTTCAAGAGGAGGGTCCCGTTAGGGCCCCTCTAAAATACTGGATGTTCCATCTACACAGAGTTGGACTCAGTTAGACAACTACCACAAATACAATGAAGTATCGTTCGCGAACGTGCAAATCACCAGAAGTCGTTCGCGAACCTTTTGATTCAGATCACTTTAAAGATTCGTTCACTGATTCGTTCACCAGTTCGCAAACCAGTGAACGAATCTTTAAAGTGAACTGAATCAAAAGATTCGTGTCTCCGAAGGGATTCGAAATTCCCATCACTGCTGAACATGTATTGCGTGTGCCAGGTATGATTCACATGGGGGGATTGGGCACATAGGGGGGGCGGACACATCTAGAGTGTGTGTGTGTGTGTGTGTGTGTGTGTGTGTGTGTGTGTGTGTGTGTGTGTTTTATCTGATCCGGATGGTTACTTCCTTTTCTTTATGGCGGTCATTTTTGACCGGTGTTACAAAGTTGACCAAAAAAAAATCCAAAATTCAATGAAAGTGGTGATCAGCAATTGTTGTCATATTGTTGATGTGCAAATGTCATTAAATATGACAAGTTCCTTTCTCTCTGCTGATATCTGTTAGTTTATCCGTTTCTACTTCTTACTGCATTTAGAGAGCCCTTTGTTGTACCTGAATATAATATACATAATGATCTTCTGATTCAGATTTTTAGATGTAATCTCTATCTAAATAATGGAGAAAAAAAAGATTTAGTGCAGTAGGCAGGAGAGTTTATCAGTATTTGCAGAGAAAATGTCGTTTTTTTAACGATTAACGCCAACAAATACTGAATGAAGCATGTACCGGTAGTTAGATAAAAACCTGTTCTTTTTTTAAACAAATGTTGACTTTTGGAGTGGGTTACATTCGGGGTTATTGGATTACGCTAGTCTGAAACAATACTAAGAAACCACCACTGGATTTAAATCAACAAATAATATTATACTATTAATATTAGTTTGACCTGACCTTAAACCCGAACGAAGACACATTCAGTACATTCATCTATCTTTTAAGAGACTTTGCACTGTCTCTGGGCTTCAGAGAAGAATTTTTTTAACTAAATGGGATTTTAATTAATTATAACAATAACAGAATTGGTTAGTTAATTTGTGTTTGAGTGCAGGACGTGTTACGGAGTATTTCTACCTTGTCGTGTCATTACTAATGTTTTGCTGTAGCACCTTTTACTAGTGTGTGTGTGTGTGCGCACGTTTGTGTGTGTGTGTGTGTGTGTGCGCGCGCGTTTGTGTGTGTGTGTGCGCACGTTTGTGTGTGTGTGCGCGCGTGTGTGTGTGCGCGCGTTTGTGTGAGTTATAAGGCAATAGTACAGTGTAATCCCATCATCACTGAGTTAATGACGAGCTAACTGCATTACACCACTTAGCCCTCAGTGTGTGTGTGTGTGTGTGTGTGTGTGTGTGTGTGTGTGTGTGTGTGTGTGTGTGTGTGTGTGTGTGTGTGTGTGTGTGTGTGTGTGTGTGTGTGTGTGTGTGTGTGTGTGTGTGTGTGTGTGTGTGTGTGTGTGTGTGTGTGTAGGGGATTTTTATTGAGCTGCTGTAATGGACGTCCCCCGCCACACACACACTCTGCAATCTTGAATGAACCGGCAGCTGGTGTGTGTTGATGCTAAGCTATGCTAGGCTAACACAAAATAACGGTGTGTATGTAAGTAGAGAAGCATGTTAATGCTAATGCTAACCTTTTTAGCAACTATTTGCTATGTAAAGATTCAGATTGAAATGGAAAAGGGAAATAAAACTGCAATAGAGAATCAACATACAATTTACTTTAAACTAAAAGAAATAAAATCATTTAATAAAATGGTGCAATAAAAATAGTGAAAGTGTCCAATGAAGAAATATTTAAACTATTAACATTTAATTGAATCGGATACAAATGAATGTAAAAATAAATACTGTACAGTAGAATAACACATCTTAATAATGTGAATTTCAACACATGCAAAAAGATTAAATGTAGTGGATTCAGCATTAGCATCGAGACATCTTGACATCCCTCTTTTTGTGACATGTTCTTCTGCAATAGTAAAATGGGTGGAAACAAGTATTCATTTGAATTTGCTGATTTTCTCAAAATGACGTAAAAGATTGCACAACATTTGAATGGAAATCTATCCTCCGCCTGACTAGCAGGAGAAGGGAGTAGAGTGCGGGACACTTCCTTTTTCCATCTCACTAAAAGCCAGTGTTTGGATCGAAAAGGAGAGATTTAAATGAATTAAATAAAAAAATGTAAAAAGGGTTTTATGAGAAAGCTTTTTTGTCTGTATAGCAGAGCTTAATATGACCTTCAATATATATTTTAGGGTAAATGTGACCGACTTTGTGGTCTGTGATGTATTGAACTGGGGTCATACTACTGACAAAAATTACAAATAATCTCCCTCTCCCCCCTCTCTCTCTCTTTTCTCTCCCTCCCTCGTTGTATAATAGCTCAGTGTGTAATGGCAGCTGCTGTTATGTAACTCCTGGCTCACATCAACCCTCTCTCTCCCCCTCTCTCCTCCCTCCCAGTATCATTCCAGTTTGATTCCATTCATTCCAGGTCCTGGTGTAACTGTGACCCAGTTACCCCCTGTTGTGTGTGTGTGTGTGTGTGTGTGTGTGTGTGTGTGTGTGTGTGTGTGTGTGTGTGTGTGTGTGTGTGTGTGTGTGTGTGTGTGTGTGTGTGTGTGTGTGTGTGTGTGTGTGTGTGTGTGTGTGTGTGTGTGTGTGTGTGTGTGTGTGTGTGTGTGTATATATGTTTGTGCGTTGGTTTGTGTGTGAACCCTCCATCACACCAATTAAAATACCAAAGAGAGAGAGAGAGGAGAGAGAGAGAAAGAGAGAGAGAGAATGAATTCCTAATTGTTCATTCATGTCTCTTGCAACAGTTCAGAGTAAAGGAGAGGAAGCCTTTTTTAATTCATTCATTTAATTCATTCATTAATTTAAAGGGTCAGATTCTGCTGATAGTGAGATGAAGTCATGTGACCGTGCTGTAGTTCCTTTATAGCCCAACATTAGCCACCTTTAGCTTAGCGGTGGTGACGTGAAGTCATGTGACCGTGCTGTAGTTTCTTTATAGCCCAACATTAGCTTTTTACCTCAGGAGATTGCATTTACGCCTGAAGCATCGTCAAGTGGTGTTAATATGTGGAGATTATCCTCCTGAACAAAATGTGTAAGCATCATAAACTTGTGTTTGCCAAAGAGCTTATTTTTTGCAAAATGATATAATCTAATAGAAAGATCCCTTGGCGTTTTCTAGATGAACCCTTGCGATGCTTACTTCTAGGTGGGCCTACAACAATACATCATCACTGACTGAACTACTCTATACTTTCAAGTCTGCTCTTGGCTTCATATATGATGTTGAAACTCCTTTTATTAACATGAAATGATCCTTTTCTCCTGCAGGCGTCTTCCTGATCCCCTACATGCTGATCGTGTTTGTCGGAGGAATCCCGGTCTTCTTCCTGGAGATCGCTCTGGGACAGTTCATGAAAGCTGGCAGTATCAACGTCTGGAACATCGCTCCACTCTTTAAAGGTGCAGTACGCCACAAACGTTTTATTTTAAAACCACAAAACTTTGAGTCTGTACTGTAGCATCTTTACAAATACAATGAAACTTGGAAGATTACCTCAAAAACTTGACAACATTTCACACAGTAGGGAGAATTTAAGAATGGATTGAGTTCGATAATGAATTAATGAATTGTGCATCACTTGCAGCTAATATTTATATTCTGCACTTTCTTTTTGAATCACGATTAATTGTGCAGCCCTGCTATCTGCCCAGACTCTCAACAGATATTGTGCAATTGATATTTCAGCAGAAACACGGCCATAAACAAGCGTAAATCAACACATTTTACAAGTGGTCCCAGTAAAGTGTGCACACTTTCTTCAGGGAACAAATAAAAAGCGGCATTGACTTCTTTCAAATAAAAACCATTGACTTCCCTGTTTGAGGTCATGTTGCCTTGACTACAGGTATACATTTGTGGACACAGTAATCAGGTGAAGGTCAGTCTGCAAACACACATTTCTATCTAAGTTTATCTGAAGTTGATTATCTGTGATATGCTGCTGTATACGTGCTTGCAGACACGGCTGGAAAATTACCAGGGAAATACACACACACACACACACACACACACACACACACACACACACACACACACACACACACACACACACACACACACACACACACACACACACACACACACACACACACACACACACACACACACACACACACACACACACACACACACACACACACACACACACACACACACCTTCTTTCATGCCGCCCAATTCCTTTACATCTCTGGTAGTGTTACACACACAGTGATTATCAGATGCTGGATCTTTACAGGTGACCACATGACTGTTAATGACATGTGTTTTAGTGTGTTAGTCAGTGTGTGTGTGTGTGTGTGTGTACTACACAGACCACCTTCTTCTGACCTTTAAACTTCAGGTGGTGTTGACACAGCTCCGCCTTCCCATTCATACAGCCCGACTTATAAGGAAACAACACCAACAGTCAACACCCCGATGATTGATCTGCTCTGAGAGTATTTAAGGCGAAATTAGTTTTACCTGATTGTGTCACTAGAAAAACATCATCATCCATAAAGGGAAATATAAATATATCCACTCCAAAATGGAATGGGTTTTTCCTTGGCGAATGATACACCCGTTCACCAAGTATAACTAAAATCCGGCCAGTAGTTCTACTTTAATCCTGCCTAACGGACAACAAACAAAGCTAAAAACACGACTTCTGTGCACACGTCACGTCTGACGAGTCAACGTGGATTAAATTGAAATCCTCCATTTGTATATCCCAAAGCTTGTGTTGCCTGGTTAGTTCCTGACCCCTCTTCTCATGTCCTCCTCAGGTCTGGGTTATGCCTCCATGGTGATAGTGTTTTTCAGCAACACCTACTACATCATGGTGTTGGCCTGGGCCTTCTACTACCTGATCAAGTCCTTTAACTCCACCCTCCCTTGGTCCACCTGCGACAACGAATGGAACACGCCCAACTGCATCGAGATCTTCCGCCACCAGGACTGCATAAACGGCTCGCTGGCCAACGATACTATCAACGGAAACATGACCTGCGCCGAACTCGCCAATGCACGGTCGCCCATCATCGAATTCTGGGAGTGAGTTCTGTTTAATTTACCTTTTTGGGTTTTGGTGAACAAGTAAGCGTGGGTTGAACTGAAACTGTTGGTGTGAACAGGCCCGTACCCAGGATTTCGTAAATACCGAGGTCCAAAACATGCTAGGGGAGCTCGGGGGCAGGTCCCCCCCAAATAATGTGTGCACACAAAAGCATTTAACTCTGGGCTCAGCAGGTCAGAAACTAAAGAGGGGCTTCCACATGTGGCAGACCAGGTGTTGCTGCAGGATTTGGCACCCCCACTATAACTTCATCCAGGGTGGTCGTACTGTCACCAACATCCCACTGGTGTTTGCTGTCCCCCCTGTAGTGTGTGCACACAAAAGCATTTTACTCTGGGCTCAGCATTTATTCATATATATATATTTTAAATTATTCTTTGCCTTTCAAAAGCATTACATCATTATTTACACAAAACATAAATAACTTAATGAAAAGTATTTATTTCACCTTCCCTTATTATACATCCATGGGTACAAGTCCGGACTGCGGCTGCTTGTTGATAAATTGATGTCGTCTTCTTCTGTTTGCTTTAATGTAGGCTACTTAGTTGTGTAGCGCCCCCACTGCCAGTAAATGGAAGTACTACAAAGAACCCTGTTAATTATGTGCAGTTATTTCACAAGTTTTATTATATACACCTCGAAACAATTACTGAGGTCCGGACCTTGGTGACCTCAATGGTATGTACAGCCATGGGTGTGATTAGTACTGATTCATTTGGGGTTTTATCTTGGTTCTCGGTTGGTAGGCCTTTGGGTTTCCAGGCCTTTGTTGTCTTGGGGTTGTTGAATAATTATTTACTTTAGGTTCTGGTTAGAGGGTTTTTGAGTTGAAGTATGCTTTTGGGGAACAAGTAAGCTTGGGTGAGTTTGGTTTGGACTGGAACTGGTATTTTAATTAGTCCCGATTCATTTGGGGTTTCGTCTGGGTCTTTGGGTTTCGGTTAATGGGGCTTTGTCAGTCAAAGTCAAAGTCAACTTTATTGTCAATCTTTCAGTTTGTGTGTACAGACAGAGAGATCGAAATACCGATTCCTGTTTAAGTTCTGGTTAGTGGGTTTTTGCGTTGAGGAATGTTAAAGAATTCGTTTTCTTTGGGATCCTGTTATTGGTTCCATGTCTTCTTCAGGGATGACAACGAATTGTTTTCTTTAGGTTCTGGTAAGTGGGTCTTTGTTGTCTTGGGTTGGTTGAATAATCGTTTACTTTAGGTTCTGGTTAGAGGGTTTTTTAGTTGAAGTAAGCTTTTGGGGAACAAGTAAGCTTGGGTGAGTTTGGTTTGGACTGGAACTGGTATTTTAATTAGTCCTGATTCATTTGGGGTTTCATCTGGGTTCTCGGTTGGTACTTTTCATTAAGTTATTTATCACAACGTTTGGAAATAACAAGAACAAAAGGTTATATAAAGCGTAAACATTTGCTAAGATTTGCAGGCTAGTAAAATCCGTCACTCAAAATCCTATTACTTACGAAGTATAACCGTAACCATTTCATTTAAGCGATAATGTTGAAAGTACCAATTTTAGAACATTCATATTATTGAATTATAAATATTGATGACATAATGTAGCTTTTTTTTCTTACAATATTTCCATCAGAGATTTAGTGGGGTAGAAGTATGAAGTAGCATAACATGGAACTATTCAAGTAAAAGTTTATCAAAATTATACTTAAGCACCTGAGTAAATACTAGTACTCAATTCTGTCTATAACTAATGCTGAGCAAACTTCTTTAAAATGGAAAACAAATTTGCAAAATAGGGAACAAGACACTGTTTCCATGAATATTGACTAAAACAGTTTCATCCTCTTTTCCCAAAATGTAAAAATACTTATAACATAGCTGCAGCTTTATTAAAGTTTATATTTTCTTATATAAACATGCAGAGAGTTCAGACTGAAGACGTGACCTTCGTGTTACAGTTGAGTGTTTATCTGTCATTTCTGCAGATTATGTTTTATTGCTGCAGTGGATTAACCTCCTCCTGGTGTAAATCTCTTGATCCCGCCTGAAGCACGGTGCTGTGTTCCCCACTGCTACAAAACCCCAAAAACACCAACACAGCCCACGTGGAAGCAGAGAAGGACATAAGGCCTTGACACACTTACACAAAAGACTTTTATCCGCAGATCCAGAAGGACTGCTATCTTATTAAAGCAGATTTAGAAGGCTTTTGATTGCTATCAATAAAGATTGATTAGATGTGATACAAACTCATAAAGGACTCTAAAAGGATTAGTGATCAAACTGGTTTCTGACACAGGTCCTGATTTTAAAGGGAAATATGGTTTTATTCTATATTTTCTTTCATTTTCTTTCATGACGACCACTTTCACTTTTAAAGGGGCCCTAATATGCTTTGTTGGATTTTCCCTGGACTGGACCGTGTTCTATAACTTTTAGTGCATGTAAATAGTCTGCAAAGGCTAAAATCACTGTTTCCTCCTCTGTACAACACACTCCGACAACTTTTTGAACATTAAAGCATGGAAACATGTCACAGTAGAGACACTACATACTGATATACACCTGAATATCAGCAGAAGAGGACTCTTTAAAGTAGAGACACTACATACTGATACACACCTGAACATCAGCAGGAGAGGACTCTTTAAAGTAGAGACACTACATACTGATACACACCTGAACATCAGCAGGAGAGGACTCTTTAAAGTAGAGACACTAAATACTGATATACACCTGAACATTGGCAGGAGAGGACTCTTTAAAGTAGAGACACTACATACTGATATACACCTGAACATCAGCAGGAGAGGACTCTTTAAAGTAGAGACACTACATACTGATATACACCTGAACATCAGCAGGAGAGGACTCTTTAAAGTAGAGACACTACATACTGATATACACCTGAACATCAGCAGGAGAGGACTCTTTAAAGTAGAGACACTACATACTGATATACACCTGAACATCAGCAGGAGAGGACTCTTTAAAGTAGAGACACTACATACTGATATACACCTGAATATCAGCAGAAGAGGACTCTTTAAAGTAGAGACACTACATACTGATACACACCTGAACATCAGCAGGAGAGGACTCTTTAAAGTAGAGACACTACATACTGATACACACCTGAACATCAGCAGGAGAGGACTCTTTAAAGTAGAGACACTAAATACTGATATACACCTGAACATTGGCAGGAGAGGACTCTTTAAAGTAGAGACACTACATACTGATATACACCTGAACATCAGCAGGAGAGGACTCTTTAAAGTAGAGACACTACATACTGATATACACCTGAACATCAGCAGGAGAGGACTCTTTAAAGTAGAGACACTACATACTGATATACACCTGAACATCAGCAGGAGAGGACTCTTTAAAGTAGAGACACTACATACTGATATACACCTGAACATCAGCAGGAGAGGACTCTTTAAAGTAGAGGCACTACATACTGATATACACCTGAACATCAGCAGGAGAGGACTCTTTAAAGTAGAGACACTACATACTGATATACATCTGAACATCAGCAGGAGAGGACTCTTTAAAGTAGAGACACTACATACTGATATACACCTGAAGATCAGCAGGAGAGGACTCTTTAAAGTAGAGACACTACATACTGATATACACCTGAACATCAACAGGAGAGGACTCTTTAAAGTAGAGACACTACATACTGATATACACCTGAACATCAGCAGGAGAGGACTCTTTAAAGTAGAGACACTACATACTGATATACACCTGAACATCAGCAGGAGAGGACTCTTTAAAGTAGAGACACTACATACTGATATACACCTGGACATCAGCAGGAGAGGACTCTTTAAAGTAGAGACACAACATACTGATATACACCTGAAGATCAGCAGGAGAGGACTCTTTAAAGTAGAGACACTACATACTGATATACACCTGAACATCAACAGGAGAGGACTCTTTAAAGTAGAGACACTACATACTGATATACACCTGAACATCAGCAGGAGAGGACTCTTTAAAGTAGAGACACTACATACTGATATACACCTGAACATCAGCAGGAGAGGACTCTTTAAAGTAGAGACACTACATACTGATATACACCTGGACATCAGCAGGAGAGGACTCTTTAAAGTAGAGACACAACATACTGATATACACCTGAACATCAGCATGATATGTCTCCTTTAAATAAACAGAGCGCTGCTTTCATTTCCATGTTGTGCTACAATCCTGCTTTTTTACGTATAAGGGGATGAACCATATTTCAATAAACTGACATTTGATGTTTATGAATGGTGATGACAATGCCATCTACTTAACAAGACGGGCAGGGATGTAAACAAAAATAAAAGAACATAAATAAAATAAACAATACTTTGTTTGAGACATACCGTATATACTTTGGACTCCCACTTGCACACGGACATGTCTAAATATGTATTAATATTCAACATTATCTCGTTTATCATTTCCTATGTTTCTTATTTACACTGTTACTACTGTTGAACTCTTACCTCTCCTCTCCTGTGCTTCACTTTCATGCGTTTGTTGACACCTGGATTTCCCGATTGGGATCAATAAAGGGTTTTCTTATCTTATCTTATCTGTGATGTTAACCTTTCGTTTCTGTCTGCGCAGGAACAAGGTGTTGAACATCTCCTCTGGTCTGGGGGAAACTGGAGAGTTTAACTGGGAGCTGATGTTGTGTCTGATTGCCGTCTGGGTCATGGTTTACTTCTGCGTGTGGAAGGGAGTCAAATCCACTGGGAAGGTACACACACATTTCATCTTTTGCTGACAATGAATTACGTTTATTTATGTATTTTATACTGTTCCTGTCAAATGTAAGATTTCCTGTATTTCTACAAATTCTATTGCAACACGAACATTTATTAGGAAACTTCTAAACTATTTCCTGTCCTCTGAATCACCCCTCACTTCTGCATGCACTATACAACACACATATTTTATATCAAAGTAAATCCTTGGAAATGTAATTTATTCTCCAAATGTATCCCAAGGTTTGTGACCTTTAGGGAGGTTATTCCCAACAAGATATTTAATACAATAATATAAACACATTTTACTATCTTATAAGTAGTATAAATAACAAATAATTTAGTGTTATTAAATAAAGAAAATGTTCAACTTAAAGGGGACCTATCATGCTACAGTAAATGCACTTTTTGATGTCTTGTATACATAAATATGTGTCCCCGGTGTGTCAGGGAACTCACGCAGTCTCAGAAAATAAAACCCATCATCTTTTAAAAAACGGGGTACAACGAGCGGATATAGATTTTCTGCCGATATTACGTAATTTCGGAGGGTGGACCAACAGAGAGTTGCTATTAGAAACAATGCCTGATGTGTTTTGGACGTAATCTCGTCTTTGTTTACATTAGCAAGCCTCGCTAACACTCAGAGCTAACCTGTACTGGAGAGAGCACATGTGTTGAAAAAGCAGGAAATAAAAAAGGAACTCACCTTGTGGTAAACCTGAGAGAGAAATGGCATTTGAGCTCCATACTGTTTTTGTTTTTTTCAAGCTAAGGACCGAGAATCTGCGTTTCTCTAACAGGGCTGGAATAGAGGGGTATGAGGGATTTCTAAAATGCATGATCTGTTTGTATTTTGAGCAAAACACATTATAGACATGTTTTTATATATTTTTACATATCTGAGACCCATAATATATGCCTAAGAATAGCATGATAGGTGGACTTTAAAACAATTCCTGGAAAATGGTAAATGTGTTTTCGTTCAAGCAGAATTAATGAATAAATAAGAAAAAAATATATAATTTTTAGTTTTCAGTTCATTTTTCAAATCTGTTTGGTTAAGCTTTTAGGGTCCCATCTTTGAATTAAATGTGCAAACAAATTATAATAATATGTATATATATAATATTAATAGTTTTAACATATGTTTTTTAGGACTATTAATAAATTACCCTTTAGGGGGTCTAATTTGAGATGAGTCCCCAAAATGTTGGTGTGTTACCGGGTCCCCACAATGTCATTAAAACAAGAATACACCGTGCCAGTTTGTGAAATGAGCAACAGCTGGGTATTACAAAACACAGCTGAATGTCAAGAGGTCACCTGACAGCTGACTGATCTATACAGCTACATCATTTCAATAGCAGAGACAATGTAAACCAAACCACACATCTGCTGTCAGTCTGTCCATGCCTTCTGTTTGATTCAGTTTATTTTAAGGTTTTTATAACTGCCGGTTTTCAGCACATCTGAGGTTCAGAATATAAAATACTTTAGTGTCTTGTGTTTTGCTTATTGTCTTACCTTTCCATAAAAACGTTGGTTTATTCTTAAAAAAAAGATATGTTACCTAAAAAATCCAACCATCAAATGAGTGTAAAGGAAAGAGACAGAAAAGCTGTGATTCACTGAGTGTGTGTGTGTGTGTGTGTGTGTGTGTGTGTGTGTGTTTCATTGGCTCATGACGATGACCATCGTACACACTGCTGTCACATGGCAGGACTAAGTGTTGCCCTGACTACGGGAGGGGGTGGGGCTCAGTGAGGTGGCGCTCTGTGATTGGTCGTCCTGAGGGAGGGCAGCCTGACTGCAGTGGGACGTGACTGAGAGTCACACACTCAGAAATACCTGCTACTGTATAAATACACTGCACTGTGTGTGTGTGTGTGTGTGTGTGTGTGTGTGTGTGTGTGTGTGTGTGTGTGTGTGTGTGTGTGTGTGTGTGTGTGTGTGTGTGTGTGTGTGTGTGTGTGTGTGTGTGTGTGTGTGTGTGTGTGTGTGTGTGTGTGTGTGTGTGTGTGTTTCTGGTCTCAATACAAACCAAACAGAGTTCACACGGCTCTCAGTACCAACAGAAACAGTTTATTGTTGACGGTCAGCAGGAGGCTGAAAGATGAGTGTTGGAGAGACAGAGGGGTGAGAGACAGCAGGGGAGAGAGAGGGGAGAGAGAGAGAGACAGACAGAGGGGCGAAAGACAGCAGCGGAGACAGAGGGGCGAGAGAGAGAGACAGACAGAGGGGCGAGAGACAGCAGGGGAGACAGAGGGGCGAGAGAGAGAGACAGACAGAGGGGCGAAAGACAGCAGCGGAGACAGAGGGGCGAGAGACAGCAGGGTAGACACAGGGGCGAGAGAGGGGCGAGAGAGAGAGAGAGAGAGAGAGAGAGCATCATTCATAAGCTGCTCCAATAGAGCAATGTCAGCTGGAAAAACAGCTTTAGAATATCTTGTATGACTTTTAAAAGAAAACCTAATCATGTATGTTAAGCGCTTTGAAAACCAGGAAAACCGCTATATAAATTAAATGTATTATTATTATTATTATGTAATTAATTAAAGCTGCATTGAAATATTGTTTTTTGTGTAAAATTTGAAATAAATCCATACTAATAATGATATAAACAATAATAACGAACCTAATTTTACTACAAAGTTGCATTGGCGTATATTGATTTTTTTTTAAAGTGGCCCTATTATGTTTTTTTGTTTCTCTCTGTGACATAACCATCAACTATAAAGAGTGGAAACAATTATTAAAACCGATCAGACATTTAATAAAGCAAAACAATTTTTAAGTTTTTAAATAAAGGAGAGGTGTGCTGCTTTATGATTCCTTTTAAACTCGTTTTTATTTACATTGTAAATACTTTAAAGGTTAGAAACGGATCATTGCAATAATTTTTACGGTTCAACCTCAATGAACTCAACCACCTCAGTGTGTCATTGTGTGTGTGAGGCTGTGTGTGTGCGTGTGTTTTAAACTGAGGGTGTGTGAGATTCGTATAAAAATGTCCTCAGCTGTGAGATGACTGAAACTCGACTCCACCTGGGACCAGACGCTCTCCATGGTGCTGAAACTGCACATTTCTGTGTGTGTGTGTGTGTGTGTGTGTTTGTGTGTGTGTGTGTGTGTGTGTGTGTGTGTGTGTGTGTGTGTGTGTGTGTGTGTGTGTGTGTGTGTGTGTGTGTGTGTGTGTGTGTGTGTGTGTGTGTGTGTCAGTCACAGCAGGTTTCATCTGCTTTTGTTTCCTCACATCAGGTTCATGTTTGCTTTCCTTCTCACGGTTGTTTTATTAAAACCTGATTCTCGCGATGGAGCCTCAATTTTTCTCTTTTCCCCCTCTGGGCCATTGGTGTTGACTTACTGTTAAAGGTTAAAGGTGGGAGAGGAGGGAACAACTGATGATATATAACATTTTATATATGATTTAAGTGTTTATTTTTCCATAATAAAGGGAATTGCAACAATATACATTGACATGTTTTAATGTGAATGAAAACAATTTCTAATTATTATTTAAACATCCGCTGCAACTCTCACTACTTTTAAATCCAGGCTGAAGACTTTTCTTTTTGCCGCTGCTTTTAATTGAACTGTCCAAATCTTAAACCGCACTGTAACTTTTATTTGTGTATTTTTTCTTTTAATGTTTATTTTATTATCTCTGCCTTTTAATGCCATTTTCTTAATGTCTTTCATTATGTAAAGCACTTTGAATTGCCTTGTGTTGAAAGGTGCTATATTAAAGAACTTGCCTTTCTTTGCTATTAAATCAAGATGTTGTGTGTGTGTGTGTGTGTGTGTGTGTGTGTGTGTGTGTGTGTGTGTGTGTGTGTGTGTGTGTGTGTGTGTGTGTGTGTGTGTGTGTGTGTGTGTGTGTGTGTGTGTGTGTGTGTGTGTGTGTGTGTGTGTGTGTGTGTGTGTGTGTGTGTGTGTGTGTGTGTTTCAGATTGTGTACTTCACAGCGACCTTCCCCTACGTCGTCCTCATCATCCTGCTGGTGCGAGGCGTCACACTTCCTGGAGCGTACGACGGCATCATGTTCTACATCAAACCTGATTGGTCCAAACTGTGGGAAGCTCAGGTCAGTGCGGGTGTACTGCTGCCCTGAATCAAGACTCTCAGGGAAAACCTGGTGCCAGAACCAGAACCAAACCAGAGTCTGAGACCACTCATAACTAACTATGGAGAGATATCACCATGTTGTAATGCAGTCCCTATGCATAGTGAGAATTAGACTGTTTTTAATACAGAAATAAGACAAAAACACACCGCCTGGAAAACAATGCAGAGGGAACAAAAACTTAAAATGTGTATTTTTTTTTATTGTAAAATAATAACATCTTAAAGATTGTTGGTACATTTAAATGAATATTAATTGACTTTTGTTTAAAATGTATCTAATTTTTATTATTATTGTTATTTTTTCTTATATTCAAGAGCATGTTAATCTAAATATTATCACTATAAAACATATTATTACTATTACTAAGACGGATGATGATGACAATTATGATTATGATAAAAACTCAGAAATCAAATGAAATAAAGCAGCAGGAAAAGACAAGATAAAAACGACCATGAGCACAAACGCTTTAGGCCCATTAAGAGGCGTCTTTAATTGTGTCTATAATGAGAAGATGAAGAAGGAAATGGAGGAGGACATTAACCTTACACGTTGATAAATAGATTTATGAAATATAGGGTTAATAATAAATAAAACTCTGTCCTGCCCTTGTTCCTATCTGTGTCTTGGTCTCAGTGTTACTCCAGAAGTCTTGAACATATACAAAGTTATACAGTAAAAAGCCCCGATGTTGAGCTGAGCAGTGAATGCCTCACTCTCCTGTGACCTCTGACCTCTGACCTCTCTCCAGGTTTGGATCGACGCCGGCACTCAGATCTTCTTCTCGTACGCCATCGGCCTCGGAGCGCTCACGGCTCTGGGGAGCTACAACCGCTTCAACAACGACTGCTACAAGTACGAGTTTAAGTTTTTAACTCCTTTATCAACCGTTTACTGTGGCTGCGAGGGAGTGCGGTCGTCTTCGAACCAGGTTGTTGGTTCGATTCCCAGCCCGTGCAGCCAACATGTCGATGTATCCTTGGGCAAGATACTTAACCCTGAGTTTGAATGTGTATGAATGTTTGTGAATGTTTGTTCCTAGCTAAGGTGCACTGCTCTGTATGAATGGGTGAATGACTAGGGCTGTACCCAAATATCCGAATATGTGTTCGTCGTGGTACGATTTCGATATTCGTTTTTTTGATTTTTTTCGTTTTTTAATTTATTTATTGAAATCTCCAATATCAACGTAAGAGCTTGTGCCTCTTCGGGGGGTGCTAACACTTAATCATAAACGTTATCGTTTACTTTCTCCGTCTTTATATGTAGATATTACGTTTTCTCTGTTAATCTCCGTTTCGTTGTTTCCATAGCAACAACAACTTCCTGTCAACAGCGCTAACTCTCCTTCAAAATAAAAGCATGTCCATACAAAATAGGAAGCCAAGCTAAATTACACTTAAGACATTATACAACTGCAACGAAAGTAACAAACACAATGCGATATCCTTTTCCAATTTCAAAGAACACAAATTGGGTTACATTAACAAATAACTCTAAAACAACAATACTGTAAAATAACAAAATGAATGCCGTGAATAAAACCGAAATAAGCGGTTGATTACTACGCCTCTCAGATTATTGTAGTGGAGCAAACAGTAGAATATCTACCATTGAGATACTTTGGAGTAGAAGTTGCAACAATGGAAATATTCCAGTAAAGTACAAGTATCTCAAACTTTAACAAGTATCTCAAACTTTAACAAGTATCTCAAACTTTAACTTGATCTCAAACGTTACAGCGTTTGAGTTACAGTAATGTACAATTACATCCCATCACTGAAGATTTCACAATATAATAAATGTTCTGACTGTTTTTTTTAAACTAAGGCTTGAAATGAAAACGCCCTAAGTGAAATAAATCAATAATACTAATATACACCTCATTGATACTACACAGTTGCCTTATGCATAACTGGGAAAATCAACATTAAAACATTTTTGCACCGCCAAAAAATGTTGTACTCCTATCCACTGATTTTAATAATTTTGTACTTTTTTTGTACTTCTTCTTACAATTATTTTGTTATTTTTCAGTTTGAATAACGTGTATAATATCTATGTTTTAAATGTTATTAGTGATTTATTGCCATTCACTTTTCCTTTTTGAGGTGAATTCTAGCTCGACTTCACAATATTGCAAAGCACTATATGAAATGTGCTTTATTGTCCATAATCATATCTTATCCCATCTCGCCTGTCCTGCAGAGATGCGTTTGTTCTGGCGATGATAAATAGCGGGACGAGTTTCTTCGCCGGCTTCGTGGTGTTTTCTATTCTGGGCTTCATGGCTAACGAGCAGGGAGTTCACATCTCACAGGTCGCTGAATCAGGTAAAACACAAAACACCAGCTGTTCCTCTCACACACACACACACACACACACACACACACACACACACACACACACACACACACACACACACACACACACACACACACACACACACACACACACACACACACACACACACACACGTATCAGTAGAGTAAATTGGATTTACTTTTGTTCCTTTTGCAAAGAGGTTAAAATACAAAGATGTCATCACTCTGAAGCAACTGCTGCCATTTACTCACACACACACACACACACACACACACACACACACACACACACACACACACCACACACCACACACCACACACCACACACCACACACCACACACCACACACACACACACACACACACACACACACACACACACACACACACACACACACACACACAGTTTCCTGAATACCTTTAAACCTCAGAGGCTTCCGAACAAAAGCTCTTTCTCTCAGTCGGAGGTTAACGCTCCCACACAGGAGGATCACACTGGAAATATTCAGGCCATTTGGCTGCAATTTGTTATTCTTTATTATATTTCCACACACAACACAATAAAACACTCTGAGAAGCCACAGGGTTATTCAAGGAGCTCCCCTAGGAGAAAAGTGTTTTAAAAGTATTTTAAAAATTTGCCTTTTTTTCCATTTGTGTCTCTTTTTGAGAAACACCAACAGAAACTGACATTGAAATGGTTCAAATCCCAAAGATAAACAACTATTTGGTCAGTTTTTATCCCTGTTATTTGCTGATATAAGTTGATACCTTTTCCGGACCAAAACTATGAGGAGAGCTGCTTCCTGAAAGTCCTGAACATTTTTTTTTTTTTATCATGATTTCGGGGAAATAACGTCCGGCACAATGAGTCCTCTCACTGTGAGGGGTTTGAGTACAGTAGGAACGATTCACAAGTATTAGTCAAACAAAGGATACTGTTCACGTCAGGACTTTCTGTTTGACTCAGTTTCAGCTGTGTGTGTGTGTGTGTGTGTGTGTGTGTGTCTGATGTGTGTGTGTGTGTGTGTGTGTGTGTGTGTGTGTGTGTGTGTGTGTGTGTGTGTGTGTGTGTGTGTGTGTGTGTGTGTTGTTCGCCAACTGTATGTGTATTAATAGCGTTGCAGCACATGACGTGACATCACAAACTCCCTGTTATATTTAGTGACTCCACAGAAGGCCTCGCGCTGCAGAGCTCAAGGATTCACGTTCCTCTCATACATTTATTTATTCTCTCGTCCTTTGTTCATTCATTCTTTACCCTCCATAACGAGAGCTGCCACTGCAGAGGAGTCCTACTTTGAATAAAACGTCTCGTGCGTCAGACTGCTGAGTAAGGCGTGCAGGGAAGCAGTGTTAAATAAAATTGCCTCGTGCACCTCTGACTTATGGCGCTAATGACAGGGATTAAGTGTGTGTGTGTGTGTGTGTGTGTGTGTGTGTGTGTGTGTGTGTGTGTGTGTGTGTGTGTGTGTGTGTGTGTGTGTGTGTGTGTGTGTGTGTGTGTGTGTGTGTGTGTGTGTGTGTGTGTGTGTGTGTGTGTGTGTGTGTGTGTGTGTGTGTGTGTGTGTGTGTGTGTGTGTGTGTGTGTGTGTGTGTGTGTGTGTAAATGGCAGCAGTTGCTTCAGAGTGATGACATCTTTGTATTTGAACCTCTTTGCAAAAGGAACAAAAGTAAATCCAATTTACTCTACTGATACGTTTACATTGGTTTAAAGTATTAGTATGTGTGTGTGTGAGAGAGTGTGTCTGTGTGTGTTTGTGAGGCCCGTTTCCCTTATTTCATGAGAATATTCAGTGGATGTAGTGCTGTCGCAATGCTCCTTTAATATCAGGACTCAGCCGGACAGTTTAAATGTTACATTAAATTCACTTTACGTTTTACACACAGAGTTGCTGATTGGATGATGCACCTGTCAATCAAGACAAACATGTTACATGCAAACGTTTAAAGGGTCAGTCCGCTAAAGCTCAGATATATTTACATGCACACAAATATTTAATTAATGTATATAAAACAGAATAGAACAAAAGAGAATAATTTAAAGAATCATCTGCTTAAAGAAAAAGAACAAGCCAATCACAGATCAGTCTCCACTCCCCCATATTCATAAAGAACGTAGCATGTCACCCAGCGTTGCTCTCATCCGCTCAGTGTTGACTTCCTGTGTGTGTGTGTGTGTGTGTGTATGTGTGTGTGTGTGTTTCAGGTCCAGGTCTGGCCTTCATTGCGTACCCGAAGGCGGTGACTCTGATGCCGGTGGCTCCTCTGTGGGCCGCGCTCTTCTTCTTCATGCTGCTGCTGCTGGGACTCGACAGTCAGGTCAGGAAACAGTCGGAATTCACTTCTTCTACGACATACGCTAAAACTTCATCGGTCAGATCAAGTGTGAAATGTGACTTGCATCACAGCAGCTCCATGTGTCCCCTCTTCTTCCTGTCTCTTCTACATCAACACGTGTCCCCTCTTCTTCATGTCTCCTCTACATCAACATGTGTCCCCTCTTCCTCATGTCTCTTCTACATCAACATGTGTCCCCTCTTCTCCATGTCTCTTCTACATCAACATGTGTCCCCTCTTCCTCATGTCTCTTCTACATCAACATGTGTCCCCTCTTCTCCATGTCTCTTCTACATCAACATGTGTCCCCTCTTCTCCATGTCTCTTCTACATCAGCATGTGTCCCCTCTTCTTCATGTCTCTTCTACATCAACATGTGTCCCCTCTTCTCCATGTCTCTCCTACATCAACATGTGTCCCCTCTTCTTCATGTCTCTTCTACATCAGCATGTGTCCCCTCTTCTTCATGTCTCTTCTACATCAACATGTGTCCCCTCTTCTTCATGTCTCTTCTACATCAACATGTGTCCCCTCTTCTCCATGGCTCTTCTACATCAACATGTGTCCCCTCTTCTTCATGTCTCTTCTACATCAACATGTGTCCCCTCTTCTCCATGTCTCTCCTACATCAACATGTGTCCCCTCTTCTTCATGTCTCTTCTACATCAACATGTGTCCCCTCTTCTCCATGTCTCTCCTACATCAACATGTGTCCCCTCTTCTTCATGTCTCTTCTACATCAACATGTGTCCCCTCTTCTTCATGTCTCTTCTACATCAACATGTGTCCCCTCTTCTTCATGTCTCTTCTACATCAACATGTGTCCCCTCTTCTCCATGTCTCTTCTACATCAACATGTGTCCCCTCTTCTTCATGTCTCTTCTACATCAACATGTGTCCCCTCTTCTTCATGTCTCTTCTACATCAACATGTGTCCCCTCTTCTCCATGTCTCTTCTACATCAACATGTGTCCCCTCTTCTCCATGTCTCTTCTACATCAACATGTGTCCCCTCTGTGGAAAGAGACTCTGAAAGTTTCAGGAACAAAGATTCTCTCTCTTTTTGATCCATTTCTATAAAAACCTGTCTGAAAATGAGCTGATCAGATTTTGGCCACTTTATGATGTCATAACAATGTTTTGTCTTGTGTAACCATTAGCCAATCAGCAACCAAGGTAACCCCCCCCCCCCCCCCCCCCCCTTATCACCTGAATCTCCTCCTAGAGCACCATTGAGTTCTTTGTAACCAAATGTCTCTCAGAGGGGCGTGGGGAGGGGCTCCTTATTTTCATCTAAAGTAACAGACAGAGAATCAGCACTTTGGAAACAGGGCTGAAACAGAGGGGATTATGGGTAATGCTGCAATAATCTGTTTGGTGTTTCAGCCAATCAGAGACAGGCTCTGTATATATCTGAGACCTGTGATATATTGAGGAAAAACAGAATAATAGGGGACCTTTAAGATAAGATAAGAAGTACTTTTTTGATCCCAATTTGGGAAATAAAGCAAGTTATTATATATATATATAAGTATGTGAGGGAAGGAATAGTAAACATTAAACTGAATATATAAAGGTAAGTGTCATGTAGGTTCTCTTATCTCTCTAGATGTGTTGTATTTACCTGTGTCTCTGTGTGTGTCTCCAGTTCGTGGGCGTGGAGGGTTTCGTGACAGGAATCCTGGATCTGTTTCCTGGGAAAAGCCAATTCCGCTACAAAAGGGAAATCTCTGTGGCCGTGTGCTGCCTGCTGTGCTTCATCATCGATCTCTCCATGGTGACACAGGTACAGAACAACCCTCTGGTTCTACGGATATGCAAAAAAAACTATTAGTCTTTTTCATTTAGAAGTAGTAGCAAGAAAAGTAAATACAGAGATTTGAAGTTATGACTGAACTTGCCGAAAAGAAAGGTGATTAATTTGGTATATTTGTCATAAATCATAATCAAAATATTTGTTTATCATTTATTTTCTAAGGAACTTGGGTTTTGCTTCATATTGGAATGAAATAGATAAAAGATAAATAATTTAAGAAAAAAAGTATATGAACTAAGAAGTTAAATTTAAAGATTGCATTAACAAGATAATATTAAATATGTATATAAACATGAGAAGTACAATGTTAAATGTGCACATTGAATTGCAACTACGACATTAAAGGTCACCTATCATGCTATTTGTAGGAAACAGCATAGGTCTCAGATAATTAAAAAATCTATAAAAAACATTTCTATGAAGTGTTTTGCTCAAAATACCAAACAGATCACCCATTCAAGCCATGCCTCATAT
>NC_136902.1:4607298-4654972 GCF_949606895.1 Notothenia rossii
TGTTTGAGATATGCAATGTCTAATTTCAATCTTACTAATTCCTTTGCTTAATTTAAACTATAAAAGTTATACACGATGTCAAATTATTATTAGAAATACATTAAAAAAAAAAAAAAAAGTTCTTTAGCAATCAGAGAAATTAGGGATTTTAAATCTATTTTCTCTAATAATTTAAATCAGTGTTTTATTATTGACCTGTGATCAGCTGGTGGAGAGATGAGAGCCTGAGGACTCAACCTGATGCCAAGCGTTGCCTTACGTCAGTGGCGGACTGGCCATCGAGACGTTCGGGACGAATCCCGATGGGCCAGTACTGAAGTGGGCCGGCCGGACGTTGTGGGCCGGTCGGATAAGTCACTAGCACCCCCCCCTTGACAATTTACTAGCGGTACCGAGGTGGGCCGGTTGAGAGTCCCGGGCTACTACCCAGTCCGCCCCTGCCTTACGTCGTTGTCTTAACTCCAGAGCCAATCACAGTACAGCTCTGCTTTAAATCCAACCAATCAGCAGTCTGCGTGCGGGGGGCGTGTCTACAACTCTGTCTCCCAGCAACCACTCGGCATCCACCTATCACATAACCATTAGAATGTAAAATATATATTATAAAAAGTATACATTTGCACATTGTTGTAAAATAATGTCGCTAGCACTTTGGAGAAGAGTCACGTTAGAAATCATGTTTTGTTTTACATATTGTAAAATGAATCAAAGATGGAGGCTTTTATTTTGCTGATACATACAGTATGACAGATATATATATTGAATATCTTTGTGCGTTATCTATATTTGATGCAGTATGTGATTTTGATGATGACTGATTGTTGACGCTTTAGCCGGCGAAACACCAGCGACGAAGCGACGCCGGCTACCTCACTTCCCATTTTAGACTTTCAAAATAAAACTCCTTTTCAGCTTTTTATGCAAATGTCTTGTCAGCGGTGGCGTCGGCTGGCGGCAGGAGAGGATTCTGGGAAGTGTAGTTCAAAACATTTCCCTCCTCGGCCTGTTTCACGTTGCTGCTTTTAAAGGTTCTCCAGCACCGAGGAACATATTTGAATCTGAAAATCTGACATGAAGCATGCTAAATGTACGTTGTGGATACAAACAAATTGAAATTGAGAATGCTTGGGTGTTTAATTGGACTTTTATATGGCTCTCTAAATCACTTAATTGATTACTATTTTAACTCGTTGGTGCTGCGAGACTTTTAAATGGTGTCTGACCGGCTAATGTAAACAATCAGCGATAGGCGGGGCTTTTATTTTTGGCTGGGTTTGCTGCGATGCAGTGATGTTAAGGCTTTGTGTGTCTCTGAACGCACCACGAAAGGGAATGTTATTTTTGTTTTTGTTCTTTTGATTTCTAATGTTCAAAGTGCTCAAGTGTTTTGAAGAGTTTTAGTTTTAGAGGATTTATTTTTCTCTCTGTGTGTATTTCTGAATATCAGTATTTCGTCCTCAGACCCCCGTCACGGCTCAGACTCACGTTATTATTATTTTAAAAGCAGATAAAAAATAATCTGCTTGTTTTTTTCATAGATTTAATTAAAGAAATGTCGACATAATGGCGGATGTTTAAAAATACTGCATTTTGTGTTTAAAAATAGGATAAAAAATGTTTTAAAGGCTGAAAAAATGCCAAGAAAATGATAAGAAAATGTCAGTTTTTGTTGAAAAAGGCAGAATAAACTTCTTAATCCCACCTGCACTATCACACCTAGGAAAATATCTTCAGTAAAAAAGATCAATAATATTAACAGGAAGTAGAAAATAAGAACTACATATCCCAGCAGTCATTGGGAGCCTCCAGAGCGTCTTCATACTATGGTATCAATCAATCAATCAGTCAATCAATCAATCAATCAATCAATCAATCAATCAATCAATCAATCAATCCAATGAATGAGACATGACCATATATGGAGAATTCCTGTAGCCAAGTCTGTCTCTTCATAACTCAAAGCCACAAAATGAACTAAATTTCATTTAAAATAAACAAAGAAACGTTTCTTTTAAAGTGAGAATAAAAACAGACTTAACTGAATGTGGTTTCGTCCAATCAGAGCCTCTGCTTGCTCCAATTAAAGAATCAAAATGATGAAGAAAGACCAGACCAGCCAATCACTTGAACACAGGGTGAGCGATTGAGATCAGATCCAAAATGTAATGGTTTCTTCATGGATCCATGCTTCACCGATTCACCAAATGATATGGAAATAGGGAGAGTAGTTTTTGTTTAATCTCTCTTACAAACAAACCTATATTTGGCGCCCTAGTTGGTAAAGTTCATTATATAGAAGAGTGTAAAAACGGACTGTCCACGGTTAAAGCCAATTTTAATGGATATACAGTTTTATATTGTGATTAATATGTCACATTATTGTTATCCTTTGAATTATCTACAACTGTATGCAGTTGTGTGGTGATTTCAATAATTTACAAGTTAGAAATTACCCACTTATCTACAGTCAGACACACATGAAGGGACGGTAAAATAAATACTGATTGCACCTTTAAAAAATGATCTACTAATGGGAAATTAATGTAGACTTTTTGGACTTTAGTTTGATGGAAAACATCAGTTTGAAGAGTCACATGTAATTAGTTAAAAAGTTAATTAACAGCTAATTAAATAACACTAATTAATGATGAAATGAATCCTTATTTGCGTGTTGATTGGCCGGTCTGGTGGATTTAAACTGACGACATACAGAGATTATTACTGGTGATTAAAACTAGTGAGATGATATGTTGTAGAGGCCACGGAAATGACACTAATTAAACTAACCGCAGTATTTTATTTAACGCAAATCAAACTGACATTTTAGAGAGTTTTATATTTTCATCGTTTATAATAAAATAAATATATAAATAAAAATCATCGTTTTTTTTTTTTTTATTGTCTGGAGCCTGGTGGGTCAGAGGGGGGGGGGAATAATTAATAAAAAATATCTGCAGCTGTTGAATGCGAAAAAACACGACTTGAAGAAATGAAAATGTACATTACCAAAATCTGAAGTTTCATTGTCACGTTGTCTTCTGCCAAAAACATCCTTGTTGTGACAGAATCGCTGATCTAATCTGCCCGGAGACAGAAGAGAGGGGATATATTCAAAACACTTAGAGATACTTCAACATACCATCATTAAAATGTGTTAAAAAAATTAACGGTAAATACAAGTGTTTTAAGACTTTAGGGGGGCTTTTTAAAAATGTATTCAAATTAATGCATCAAATATTTTGTTTCTACCCCAGATATTAAAGAAGAACATCTAATTGTATTGGACAGTTAAATATTCTAACAGTATATAGGCGCTTTCTCACCGGAGTACTTTTCCAAAGAATAGTTCCGATAGTTCCTGGGATTTTGCGTTCACACCAAAATTATCTGGAACTAGAACTTTTTCCGGGAATTGGAACCTTTTCAGACCAGGGACTATCTGGGGGGGAAAAGGTTCCAATTTCTAATTTTAAACCACGCCCCGTAAAACTCCGAAAAGTTTTGTGAAGCCGCCATTTTATTTGCTCGCATTAGCATTATTAGCATTAGCCCAGCGCACCAACGGAGAGAGACTAACCTATGGCAACTAGGGTGACCAGATGTGCCGCTTTGCGCGGGACTGCACGGCATTTTCACGACTTTTGGTGCGTCCCGCAAATTGAGACGATGTCCCGCATATTTCATTTTGATTGGCTAAAACGCTTTTCGAAAATCTGACTCATGACAAATCTGTTGCGGAGAAAGGCCGGCTCGGTTCGCTGACGGCCGTCACCACCCTGTAGTATTATATGTTTTAAACGGCATCATGTAAGAGCGTCCGTAGTGTCGCTCCCCCCCCCCCTCTGCTGACAGTTGTTCACGAGCGTCCATAGTTAGTGTCTCTCCACCCCCAACCGCCATATAATAAGACTTTTTTATTTACGATGATGGGAAGTCGTAAATTCTACCAATTCTGCCCATAAACGCTGGCTTTGATATTCGGTTACCTTATTCAAAAAAGTTTAGAAAATCTGTCTCCAGCTTTTTATCATTGATTCTGTGCAACAAACTCTCACCGCTGGTTTCCATCTGAGAGCTTCTGTTTCCCTCCTCTACTCTCAGCTTTTTAACGAAATTAAACATTTTATTTCTGCTTCATTTTACTGTAGATACATATTGTTTTATAGGGTCGCTTTTAAAAAAATATTGTCATTGATTTTATAGCCAAAAACATTGCCAAAGTGTTTTTTTAACCTCCAAAATAAAGACAATATGGAAGCTCAAAAGGGACAAAAAGGATTTGTTTTTGTTTGTTTCTGTTCGGTTTCTTATCAGACTTTCTGAAATACAAAACATATTTCATCGTGATTATAAATAACGTTCTTACCTTCAAGTTTTTCGGGAAACTGGGGTCGGATCAGATGAACCAGCAGGGGGCGCCGTTATCGGGTTTGGGCTCGAAACCTTAAAATACATTATATTTTCCTTTAACAAAAACATCACAAAATTCATCGGAAATTAACAAAATTACTGACCTTACATCCGATGTTCCAGTTGAGCCCAATTAAGTTGACGAAAAATAACGTAATGATAAAATAAAAAACGTTTTGCCAAAAGTTGCTAACATTATAGTTGGTGTATACAACCCCCAATGCATTATTGGAAGTGTAGTCCAATTAGTTTGGTTATTTACTTCTTCAATCGGACAAACAATTAGATTTTTTTTTATTAATTACACGCTATGAAGAAAAGGTTTTTTATTTTTAATAAATTACATGTATGGACAAAATAAACCAATATATAAAATGTATTTTTTAAGTACTACAAAAATAAGTTATCACATAATTTAGCAGATTCGAAGTGGAAGAATTTTACGATTTTACATTTTTTTACTAATTTCTTCAAAAAAGATGATTTTTTTGATGATTCTATCCCATTTATTTTTATACTAGCTTCCAAAACAAACATTCGATCTGCTCTCACGTTGGTGCTGAAGATGATTTTGTTATGTTTTTTTGTTTCCAGCCCAAATTCATCCGTCCCGCCGTCCACCATTTCCTCTGTACCTGTGTGTCTGTGTGACTTCCTGTAACGCTCCAGTCTTCCATACAAGCATAACTGTAGACTAGAGACAATCAATTACAAGGTGATTAAAAAGTAGCTTAATTAATTACTAGATGTGTACTAATGACACTCGGGGCTCCACGTTAACGAGTCTCCAGTCAAAAGAAAAAAGATGCAGACTTGTGGATGATGAGAGTTAACGTTGAGCCCTGAGGACGTCACCTGTTTCATTGACCTTTGACCCCTGCGAGGGTCTCATGCTGTAAGCCACTGTGATCACTGTGCTCATTAAACACTGACTTTAACAAAGGCAATAAAACTAACGTCATGACAAACAGATCACCTGTCTCTGCGGTTCATTTTGGTCATTATGGTTTGAAACCATTACTATATTTTAATTATTCCTTTTTTTTAAAAATATATATGTTTTAAAGAGGCCATATTCTGCTTATTCTCAGGTGTATATCAGTATGTAGTCTCTCTACTTTCAAGAGTCCTCTCCTGCTGAGGTTCAGGTGTATATCAGTATGTAGTCTCTCTACTTTCAAGAGTCCTCTCCTGCTGATGTTCAGGTGTATATCAGTATGTAGTGTCTCTACTTTAAAGAGTCCTCTCCTGCTGATGTTCAGGTGTATATCAGTATGTAGTGTCTCTACTTTAAAGAGTCCTCTCCTGCTGATGTTCAGGTGTATATCAGTATGAAGTGTCTCTACTTTAAAGAGTCCTCTCCTGCTGATGTTCAGGTGTATATCAGTATGTAGTGTCTCTACTTTAAAGAGTCCTCTCCTGCTGATGTTCAGGTGTATATCAGTATGTAGTGTCTCTACTTTAAAGAGTCCTCTCCTGCTGATGTTCAGGTGTATATCAGTATGTAGTGTCTCTACTTTAAAGAGTCCTCTCCTGCTGATGTTCAGGTGTATATCAGTATGTAGTGTCTCTACTTTAAAGAGTCCTCTCCTGCTGATGTTCAGGTATATATCAGTATGTAGTGTCTCTACTTTAAAGAGTCCTCTCCTGCTGATGTTCAGGTATATATCAGTATGTAGTGTCTCTACTTTAAAGAGTCCTCTCCTGCTGATGTTCAGGTGTATATCAGTATGTAGTGTCTCTACTTTAAAGAGTCCTCTCCTGCTGATGTTCAGGTATATATCAGTATGTAGTGTCTCTACTTTAAAGAGTCCTCTCCTGCTGATGTTCAGGTGTATATCAGTATGTAGTGTCTCTACTTTAAAGAGTCCTCTCCTGCTGATGTTCAGGTATATATCAGTATGTAGTGTCTCTACTTTAAAGAGTCCTCTCCTGCTGATGTTCAGGTGTATATCAGTATGTAGTGTCTCTACTTTAAAGAGTCCTCTCCTGCTGATGTTCAGGTGTATATCAGTATGTATTGTCTCTACTTTAAAGAGTTATCTCCTGCTGATGTTCAGGTGTATATCAGTATGTAGTGTCTCTACTTTAAAGAGTTCTCTCCTGCTGATGTTCAGGTGTATATCAGTATGTAGTGTCTCTACTTTAAAGAGTCCTCTCCTGCTGATGACAAAAAGACATCAAATTGACTACAAAGAGACAAAAAATTAACAAAAACGAAATGAAAAACTGAAGAAGCCACAGATGATATCTTTCTAAAACAGCTTCCTCTTTTAGAGTCTAGCTTTCATATTGTTGGCACAATTGGATCAAACCAGAACCATTGCAGCTACTCAGATTTAAACCACCAAGAAGCCTTAAAAAAACTGCTGCTTCTCTGGAAACACAACTTGATCCTGTGTCAGATATTACAAACGTCATCATCTAACAATACTCTGCTGCGTTTGCGTTTTGTGGAAGCCTCTGCCCCCGTGCAGCGCTTTGAAACCAGGATGAACTTCCACGAAGCCGAAGACAGAAATAGAGGGTGTTTCTCAATGTCAAGGAAGGATGCTCCAGAGCCACTATTTCAAGGATGCTCCTTCATCGAGTCCCGCCGAAGGACTGTGCCAATGTCCAGGATGCTTGGAATTCTACCGAGGCCGGCGTCCTTCGTTTGCTGGGAAATACTCATGTGTATCCTCCACGGTCTTAAAATCCCCACAATGCTTTGCGCACGGACCAATTTCCCAAATCTTTGGCGGAAATCGCGCTCCATTTAAGGCGGGGCCTCGCATATGACGCACACCTGTTAGCCTGTTCCACCATTCTTCGTTTTCCGAGGCTAGGAAGGATTCTTGCCTCGCTTCTGAAGGACTTGACTCGGAGTGACTTGTCCTACCAAGGAAGCGTCCTCGACATTGAGAAACACCCTTAGACTCGAAATCTGAACTCTGATCCGGAGAGAGCGAGCTCAAACCGGTTCCTATTGCCAAACGGCCGCTCCGTCGACAGCTGCCATATTAAGAGATACTAAGTTTAGACTCGAGACGGTGCGCCATGTGTGTTATGTGGACCGAAAAGGCCTCCAGACACCAGAGGAAGTATTCATATCCTGCACTGCTGTAAAAGTACACATAAAAACACCTCTAAAGATACACAGGAAAAGAGGTCAAGGTAGTAGAGGTTGAAAAATGGCCGGTGTGGCTCGGACATACAAATTGAATTATTGCATTATTTAACATAATAATAACAAAGCGGCTGTAGTTAGTTGAGGTGGAACACATTTTTAACTATAATGATTATTTATAGACACTTTTTCTTCCACGCTGCTATGGACAGTTTTGCACTACTGTATAGATTTGCCCTGTTGAAATAATGAGTGTAGCTCACTAGACTAGACTCAACCCTGTGGATGTTATTCTTTTGTATATTTACCGTCTGTTTTTATTTCTACCTGTGTATATGTATATTTGGTAACCCTTTATTTTAAGGTACACATATTCGCCATCAACTAGTTGTTAATCAACAAGCATATTAGCATATTGGCTCTGTATTAGTCAGTTTAGAACACGTCTTGTTCTACATGACCATATTCTGCAAGTACAAGGCCTTTAGTTAAGAGTTTGTCCTCAATAACCCTCTAATTAGTGCTTATTTATTGTAAGTAAGGACGTTGCTGTACATGAGTTTTGGTTAGGGCTGCTCAATTAATCGTATTTTAATCGTAATTACGATTATGGCTTGCAACGATTATGAAAACAACGTAATCGAAATAAAACTATTATTTTTTTTATTTTTTTCAGTTCAGGGTAATCAACTGTTAAAAACATACTGTTCACATTTTTTCTCCAATAAATTGATGTTTTTCAAAGTAAATGGATAATAGTTTTTAATAATTGTGATATCAATTATTGACCCAAATAATCGAGATTATGATTTTTGCCATAATCGAGCAGCCCTACTATATGTTAAGGAATGTTCAGGTTGTGACAGTGCACTGCAACAAGATATCAAATAGTAGTAAATCATAATCATAATCATTTTTTTTAAAGCTTTTGAAACAGGAAGTGAAATAGAGGGATATGAAGCATGGCTAGAATGGGTGATCTGTTTGGTATTTTGAGCAAAACACTTCATAGAAATGTTTTTTATATATGTTTATATATCTGAGACCTATGATATTGTCTAAAAATAGCATGATAGGTGACCTTTAAACAGAGCACATCCAACACCAGGGGACAGGAATCACACAAAAGTAAAATACCAGCAGACTCTAGAGAAGTTCCTTTGCTGGTTTATTTCAAAACTTCAATTTTCTGACACGATGAGTCCAGATACAGTTCACCGTGATCCCTCCGAAACTCTAGAGTTACACACCATCAGTCTTCAATAACAACACACGGGTGAAAATTAAACAAAAGAACATTTGTGTGTTTAAATACAGAGATATGCAGCATGAGGTTTGGTCTGAATAACCACAGACGCTTCGTTAAATCAGCCTGAATATTCATGTTTCATCATAAAGCATTAAAGGTGAATTTCTCTCAGCATCATAACACTTTCTTAAAGATGTAACAAGTAAATGAAACCAAGATACAGAATAATAACACATTCAGCATCAAATAAATGTGACAGACTATCAAAATACAAGTCCCACAAGTCTTTATACAACTAGAAAACATATATTTTAACAAACGAAAGTGTGTGCTCATGCAAGAAAGACATAGGGCGAGTTGCCCTAATGTGGGACACTCTTTTTGCCTTAAGCGTAATGTGGGACGTGGGACACTTGGTTGAAGTTTGCTCCACCCTCATCTGTGATTGGACATTTGAGAAGTCATGTGATTTTGATCGCAGCTTGTGTTCACCATAGACTGTATATATAAATGATAATGATAATAAAATGTATGGAGCCAGGGGTAGAAACATGTTTTTTTCTGCTGTAAAATTGGGCATTTTAAAATGGGAGTCTATGGAAATTGCTCCTTTCTGCAGCCATCTAATATCGGCCAATATATGAACTGCAGTGTGTGGCACTTCCGTATTGGCGTCCCGGCTATTCCCCAGAGTTTGCCGCTTGGTGTTAACCCGTAGTTTCATTCGGCGCTTTCACACCGCAGTACTTTTCCCACAAAGGTTCATGAGAACATAGTTCATGAGAACTCTTTAGTTCTCATGAACTAAGTACAGATCGCGTCCCCACTCCTGGGGGTGGATTAGCCAAATGAAACCGCTGACGTCACTTCTTCTTCTTCTGCTTTGGGTTTACTGGCAGGCCGAAAACAACTTCACGACATATTCTGCCACCCGAGGTCCCCGACCGGAAGTCCCCGGAGTTGGGGACTGGCTTCAGTAGAAGCTGCTGGGACTCCCAGCAGCTTCTACTGAAGGCTTCCGAGTAAATCGCCAGAACGCCGAAACCTCCTCATCTCCAGCGCTCCCATGTTTTATTTTGTGTTGCCATAAGTTAGTCTCTCTGCATTTGTGCGCTGGGATAATGCTAATGCTAATAATGCTAATGCGAGGATAATAAAATGGCGGCTTCACAAAACCTTTTGGGAGTTTTACGGGGCGTGGTTTGCAATCCGCCCAGCCAATCAGACATAGGAACCTTTTTCTCCCACGAAAGCCCCTGCTCTCTAGCAGGGACTGAAAAGGGGGTAAAAATATTCTCTAACTAATTTTAGTTCCAGATTTTTTTGGTGTGAACGCAACATTTAGGAACTATATCGGAACTAAAGTGGGAAAAGGACTGCGGTTTGAACGCGCCTAATGACTCATTTCTTTGCGGAAGACCTACAACCATTTAAATGTCCCATATTAGGGAGTGTCCCACATTACGGCAACTCACCCTACTGTAGAAACTATACTTCAAAATAAGAAGAAACATATGTAAACCAACAGTGAGGCGTGAGGACTGTGTGGACTCAACCCTACTTCAGCTGTGCAACGCTGGGATTTCACCACATATTTGAGTTTAAGTTTGAAATATGGCGAACATTTAAAAGCTAAAAATCCACCAGGTCATTCAAGTTGAAACGCATGCTGTCAGCTGCACAATATTTTCTTGTATTTTAGCATTTCCTGTGACGCTCGTAAAGGAAGCTGATTTCTGTATGACGCTACACTTAAGCATGTCCTTTCTCTTCAGTATTGCTTATGGTAAACATGATGGCAAATGGACGATGTTTACCGGCTTAGATCAACTAAATTAGCGCTTCAATGTCAGCCTGAAAATCGTTACAATTTCTCGTGTGTTGTGGTTATTTAATTCAACACTAGCTGATTTGAACACAATGATTCAGGGCCCTTTGCATAACTGGTCATGCAGATATTCTTATCAAGAGGAAAATTAATTTAGACGAATTGTTAATGTCAGTCGACTGTCAGTGTCTGTAAGTGACGAGGAGTCAATGGAAAACTGCCCATTTCTTTACTACACGTCATTAAGGATCTCACCCGTTTCTAATTCAGACCGCTTCGTCTTTGTGATGTTTTTTTTACCCCAATTTGCTCACAATTGTCATCTGCTCACAAATTCCTACCCAATTTTGCCGTAAAGCATCGAACACAGACGGATGACCAGCGCAGCTAAACGGGATGAAAACTGAGACAGAGGACATGATAAAGTGCATGTGACAGCACAGAAGGGAAATGACAGTTTTTACAGTGAATTAAAACATGTATTAATCCTTTAGAGCTGCACCATCTATCAAATAAGTGCCTTTTTGCCATCAAAACAATAACTAAACACATCTTTAAGAGTGACTTAAGAGGCCTTCAGACGGAGATATGAAATCATTAAATTGAAAACAAACAATTTAAATCCTGCAAATAATTTAGAATATAGTGTTTGATGGTTTAAAGGTGAAACGGGTCCAAATACTTGTGTTATCTTTCACCAGAGAGAAAATCTTACTCAGAAAGCCACAAAACAAGAAAAATACCTAAAAAACACAAAGAAATAACTGTAAACCGATTAACTTAATGACAAACCTATAAACAAATCTTCAAACCAACCGAGTTTATTACCACAAAGAAAAAACACGCATCACTTTGTACGAGCAAAACAAACATCTGGTCATTTGTTTATCCTTTATTTGACCGTTTGCGTTGGAAATATGTCTCTAGGTGAGCGTAGAAACTTCAGGATATTAAAGATAGCCAGTGTAGAAATCATCATAATAAGGATTTGGGCATTATTTTAAAGAAGAGACTCGGGTGTTTTTGTTTGGCTCGTGAGTCACAGACTGTAGATCCAAGTTTCAACAGTACATTCAACAGTTTTCATTGTTTTTGGGGTAAATCCACAACCCGAAATCCACTTAACAAATAAAACATTAAGGTTAAAGGTCATTTCTGAAGGATTGGGTTTGGCCACGTTCAATTTGAATCCTTAAATGTGCAATATTTTTGTTATCAATACAGGAGAGAGGGTGTATTGAATTCTTTGGACCTCAAATTTTTTGGGAGTATTCTGTTTCTTGCAACAAAAGAAAAAGCAGAAAATTATGAAATTCAGGTTGTTTTTTTAGTTTATCTCGAGCTGCAGGAAATAGGGAATGATCAGATGTTCCTCAAACAAACAAACAAACAAACAAACAAACAGAAAACCTCGTCTGAAAGGTTCACAGATAGCCCACTTTTTTTTTTTTGACAGTCAGATGAGATATATATGTTTTTTAACCCAGATGAAATAAATCAATCACAGCGAGCCGTCGTCCAAATAAGGAAGTGACATCACTGAGGCAGAAGCAGCAGGCTGTTCTTTGAAGACGAGGAAGAAGCTGGAAATCCTTCTCAGTCTGACTTCTTGTCGCTTGTTGCCTGCAGACAGAGAACAGGGCGGAAAAAACACAGTCAGTTTGGCCGATGTTTGACGATTTTAAAGAAAGGTCAATATTGGGATAATTTTAACCGATTTAAACTCTTATATGTTCAAAATTAAGAAACTATATAAATGTTACGTGCCGTTTGACTAGTTTCCCCCCACTGCTATAAAAATAATTAGGTTATCAGTCAACTTTTATAAAAACACTCAGTGTAACACCGAAGTTAAAAAAGGTTTGGGGGTTTTCTCTTGGCTGCAACATTTGTTGTGCTTCAGTCAGCCTGAGTGTGCACCTGTTAGAGTGTGTGTGTGTGCGTGTGTGTGTGTGTGTGTGTGCGTGCGTGCGTGGAGTCTGGTAACCTATAAATCAAGTTTAGTACGTGTCTGTGTTGGGGGATTTTAAAACAGCTATGACATCATCTCTCGGTGCAACTAACTTTGAGGTATGTTACATAACCTTATTTTCGGTGTGTGTGTGTTTGTATAAGAAGCAGCAGCTGGTCCACCTCTAACCTGCCTGTCAGGCTCACAAAAACACACACAACACAACATCAACAGACAGTCTGAGATCCAATGACTACAGTATCTCTGTCATTGTTTTGCATATCAAGATGCAATACCTTTAAAGTTGAATATAATAAAAACATAGTCCAACCTGATCGAGTTGTTGGGAAGACGCTTAATGCTCAACGATGAATAAGAAACTTACGACCAGCTTTCTACAGGGATTCTGGTTACATATAAATCAAGTTTTAACATGTGTGTGTGTGTGTGTGTGTGTGTGTGTGTGTGTGTGTGTGTGTGTGTGTGTGTGTGTGTGTGTGTGTGTGTGTGTGTGTGTGTGTTACCATCAGTTTGCTGTGTTCGTCCAGCAGTCGGTCGTACTCCACCGTCAGATTCTTCGCCTGACTCTTCATCGCACGAACGTCACTGTCCGACTTCTGCAGAGCTGCAGAACATAAACACAGAGAATAAGAACTATTACTGCAGTACGTTATTCAAGTACAGCTTTGAGGTACTTTATCTGGATATTTTCATTTTCTTTATACTTCTACCCGCTACATCTCACGGGGGAATATTGTATTTTTTTTACACCAGAACATTTATCTGGCAGATGATTTTAATACATCAAACATATCGTCAGTATTGTTATACAACTCCCTTTCATTCATTTTACTAATTTATTTTCCAATGTATTCCTTCTTCCATTTGCCTCCTTTTCCTTTATTATACTCCTTATATACGCCACTTCCGGGAGAAAACACGGCCCCACCCACTTCCGGGAGAAATCACGGCACCGCCCACTCCCGGGAGAAAACACGGCCCCGCCCACTTCCGGGAGAAAACATGGCTCCGCCCACTTCCGGGAGAAAACACGGCCCCGCCCACTTCTGGGAGAAATCACGGCCCGCCCACTTCCGGGAGAAATCACGGCCCCGCCCACCTCCGGGAGAAATCACGGCCCCGCCTACCTCCGGGAGAAATCACACCTCCGGGAGAAATTTCGGCCCCGCCCACTCTCGGGGGAAAACAAAGCATCGGCACGAAGCGGAGAACTAAAGTTGCATCATGCTCAAACATCAAATCAAAAGTAACGTTTTTCTGTACTTCCTGTAAGATAAAAGGACAGTAAAAGAAGCGATCTGTGGCTGGTAGGTATCGTTTTCAGGATATGACACCTCTGGCCATCGAGTCATTCGTCCACCAGCAGACTGAATGGACATCGATCCCCTACTGATTTCACTTTGACCGTATATCGAGCCCGATCTCCAATGATGTCATGTATCCATAATCCTACTCTCTTTATCCATATGCACTTATTTTTCTCCCATCTTCCTCTTCCTCACCTTTCTTGTTGTTATCCAGCTCCTCCTTCAGAGTCTTCACCTCCTCCTTCAGGTTCTTGTTCTCCTCCACCGGTCCGGCTCCCTTCTTCCCGACCTCCGGCAGATCGAGACCAGCGTCACGGAGTTTCTGTTGAAAGAGAAAAAACACAAAAAAAATGTTTTAAAATAACAAAACGTAACCCATGATAAAATGGAAAATAACTCGAACTAAGGGAATTCATTCCAGTGGATTTTTCAGAAGATTTAATGAATTATTACATCTTTTAACCGATCACAACTTTAGATATTTTAAAACTGTATTTACTGGGAGCGGATGTGAGATACAGCTTTTAAATTGAGATCTAAGCACCTTCCAATCCTTACTGGAAGTGACAGTTCTAAAATTGGTTTAGTTCCTACTTAAAGGACAGAAAAAACTTTGTCTCAATAGGCAACTACACATCAACCCTGATAAATATGTCATGCGGGGTTCCTCAAGGCTCCATCTTAGGACCTTTGCTTTTTAGTATCTATATGCTACCACTGGCTCAAATTATTAAAAACAACGATCTAAGCTATCACATCTATGCAGACGACACCCAGATTTATTTAAAAATTACACCGAGAGACTATTCTCCGATTAGAGCTCTGAGCAAGTGCATTGAGCACATCACTGACTGGATGACTCAGAACTTTCTCCAACTGAACAAACAAAAAACTGAGACCATTGTTTTTGGAGCAAAGAAGGACCGATTAAAAGTGATCGCAGAGCTTCAGTCGGCAGACTACAAAGTAACTCACAAAGCTAGAAATCTGGGTGTAGTGATGGACTCAGACCTGAGTTTCAACGGTCACATTACAACAGTTATTAGGTCTGGATACTACCACCTGAAGAACATATCTAGGATTAAAAGACTAATGTCACAGCGGGACTTAGAAAAAGCTTGTCCACGCTTTTATCTTCAGTAGACTTCAGTGGGTGCTCGGGCTTTTAGCTGCACTGCTCCCAGACTCTGGAACTCCCTCCCCCCGCACATCCGACAGTCAGACACAATCACCATATTCAAATCCCAATTAAAAACCCACCTGTTCAAATCTGCCTACTCACTGAAGTGCTCCCATTATATGTTTCATTTTTGTCCACTTGACTGTCTCCTCCATGATTTCCTGTTTGTGTTTTTATCATGTTCCGTTTCCTATTAGCGTTTTCTTTCTTTTTTTAACAAATGGTACGGTGTCCTTGGGTGTCATGAAAGGCACCTAAAAATAAAATGTATTATTATTATTCACAGGGCTGACAAAAACATCCATCAGAACGCTGCTGCTGGAGTCCTCACTGACATTAAAAGAGTGGATCACATCAGTCCAGTTCTGAAATCTTTACACTGGCTTCCAGTCGGCCAAAGAATTGATTTTAAAGTACTATTGTTAGTTTTTAAAATCACTAAATGGTTTAGGACCAAAGTATATTAACGATCTCCTGCATAATTATGAACCATCAAGGTGTCTCAGGTCTTCTGGGTCGGGTCTGCTATCGGTTCCGAGAGTAAAGACAAAACATGGAGAAGCATTAGTTAGCTATTAATTAATTAATTAGCTATTATGCCCCGATATCTGGAACAAACTGCCCGAATCGTGCACGTCTGCAGAGACTCTTACTATTTTCAAATCCAGACTGAAAACATATATTTTTGCTGCTACTTTTAATTGAGCTGATCATACTCACACTGCAGTTTGCCTTTTATACATGTATTCTGTACCTGCTTGTTTATTTGATTATCTTTGCTTGGTAATGCCTGTTGTAAAATGAAATTATATAATGTGTTTCTGCTAGAGATGTCCCGATCCGATCACGTGATTTTCAAAAGATCGGAATCGGGAGGAAAAAAATCAGGGATCGGGTTTTCTTTTTAAATACTTTTTTTTAATTTTGTATTCAATGTTACAAAACAAAAATGACCATGTTCAAGTCTTAAAGTCATCCTGAGGCCTTAGTTTTAGTTTCAAATGAAAGAACATCATGTATGTGTTGCTTCTTTGGGGCTTGTTTTCATAGACCTGGTTGCTTATTTCTCTCAAATCTGGCAACAGAGCGGGCAGGGCGCAGTGTCTAATTGTAGCAGTAAGCTAACGAGTACTGAAAGCTTTATTTTGTTTTGATCCAATGCTGCACAACTGAACTGATCCAATGCTGCTGTGAAAGAAATAAGCTATATCCATGTTGGATAGAATATCCAATTTAAATAAAAAAATAACCTTAAGGGACAACTTGAATGCTTTTTTTCTTTTTTTTCTCTTAATGCATTGCATAAAGATCGGAAAAAATCGGTATCGGCAAATTGTCAAAATCAAATGATCGGAAGCAAAAAAAGGTGATCGGGACATTCCTAGCTTCTGCTGTATTTATTCTTAAAATGTCTTTTAATTTATTTTGTAAAGCACTTTGAATTGTCGCGTGCTGAAAATTGCTATATAAATACATTTTCCTTACTGTGTGTTGTGGATATGAGTTTGTTGTTATTATCATCCTTACACTTTTAATTAAATCTTATCTTCAGACTTTCGCAACTGCTGCACGACAATTACCCTCATGATAAAATGTCCAATATACTCTCTTATCTTACAAACAACATCACGTGATAGAGTCAAATCTACAGTAAAACCGACGAGGTCATAAACCTGTTAAATCAGATATGAAGGAATTTAAACTGCTGCTGTGGACGTGTGTTTCTGTTTTGACTCCACCCACTCAGACAAACAGGTGGTCATACCAAACACTCCTCACCTCAGCGCTGACTTCAGATCAGCAGCTGCCCTCGGAGTTTACACTGCGAGAAACAAAACCCTGCTCTCTGATTGGCTGTAAATACAGTGTTCAAGTTACAAATAAATAAACAAGTGTTTGTTTGTAGTGGGGGTCAGCAGAGGTCCACGGGCTGTCATTATCTGTGGCGGTTTATAATATAAATAAAACACATTCTAATATACGTTTTAAAAATATAATAAGAATGGTGTTATATACAGTACACCCACATAATAATCGAAGTATATCAAAACTCGATTACACAAAATGTCTAAATACCCTACTCGCGCTCCTATTGGCTAGCGCTCCAACACATTGTACGTGATAGAGATGTCCCGCCCCTTTAGCCTAAGGGGCGGGACATCTCTAAGAGGTTGACCAATCACAACAGAGCCAGCTAGCTAACCAATCAGAGCAGACTGGGCTCTGGTTTCAGACAGAGGGTGAAAAGAGGTGCTGCAGCACAGGCAGCATGAGAACAATAAAGAGCTTTTTGAACATGTGTTGGCACTGAAGTAGTTAGTTGTTAGGGTATTAAGTTAGGGGTTTTTAAGCTTGTAATTGTAATTGAAAACGCTCCAATTCTATAAGATATATTTTAAATACTTTCTGTTTAGTGTCTGGTCCATGATTCTGAAGCTTCACAAAGCTTATAAGGGTGTCCCATTTCACATATAACTATTCAGTCATATGACTATTTCAAACTTACACACACACATACATTTTGTCTCATCACCACATTTCTCAGTCAGACCAACGTCTGACCGCAGTGGCATCATGGAAAGCGAAAAAGAGCAAAGAGCTGTATTTTTCAGAAGTTTTGAAACACACATCCTCATTTTCACACAGAGTTTCTTCTTCTTCTTCGTCTACTTTATTTCCGTTTTACAGGAGTGACATTAAAACTTCTCCATGTCGGGACTTCCAGAGTTTTGAAGGTTTTGTATTTTTCCAAAGCCCTTTTCTTCCTCTCATGTTATTGGTCACCTATTATAATGAGCATGGTGTCTCTGTCTCTGTGTGTGTGTGTGTGTGTGTGTGTGTGTGTGTGTGTGTGTGTGTGTGTGTGTGCCCATGTGTGTGTGTGTGCAGCTGTGTGGATGAAGGAGTGTTTGGTATTTACACCTGTCTGTGTCTATGACTACAGCATTTGTTTTAGTGTCACTCCAGGTCTGTCATTTATTGCCATGTAATATAAATATAAATGTGATATTTTAATGATACACCGATTAAAACATAAGTAAAAACAATCCAATGTGTTGCGAATTCTTTTGTCTAACAACTAAACAATTAAGAGAAGTATTAATTACCTTAAATACACTTTCAAATGTGCTTATTGCCATCCACCAGAGGCTCAAACATCACATGATTATTAAATATTAGATATTCAAAACAACATGGGACTGGATAAACTCATGGTGTGTTTCTGAGTGACGGGGGGAACAGGTGCTCAGCGTCCGCCCTTTGATTGACGAGGCCGGGATAATAAATCCACATTTTATGGCTCTCTCTGGCTGAATAAAAGCGTCTCGGGGTCGGATCAGAAAGGCCACGAGACCCCGAGGACCCCCGAGCAAACTGCTGCATCACGAGCACCATCAACACCTTTTAAAAACATCAGATAAATATAGACGACTTCGTGAACCCGGGAAACCTTCAGGAAACCATTCCAAACCGATTACCACTTAAACACTGTCCGAGCCATTCAGAGAATACCTTAAATATGTCTTTTGAGTTATGGTTAGAAGCAGTGGAATACGTACATTTTTTACTTAATTGTACTTTTGAGTATTTACATATACTTCTCATCCACATTTATTATATAATATTCATAGTCTCTTTGTACAAACATAATATGAAATGGTACTTTAAGACTCATTTTCTCCATTGTGTATAACGTACAATAGCCGCTTTCACACTAAGTACTTTGCCGTACTTAGTTCCCCAGGGCACTTAGAGCCCCGGGGAACTAAGTACCAATCGCGTTCACACCGGAGTACTTTTCCCTGAGGGAAGATTACGCAAATGAAGCCGCTGACGTCACTTCTTCTTCTTCTGCTTTGGGTTTACTGGCAGGCCGCAAACAACTACACGGCGTATACTGCCACCCGAAGTCCCCGGCCGGAAGTCCCCTGAGCTGGGGACTGGCTTCAGTAGCAGCCTTCCGAGTAAATCGCCAGAACGCCGACACCTCCTCATCTCCACCGCTCCCATGTTTTCTTTTGTGTTGACATAAGTTATTCTGTCTCCGTTGGTGCGCGGGGCTAATGCTAATGCTAATAATGCTAATGCCAGCAAATACAATGGCGGCTGCACAAAACTTTTCAGAGTTTTACAGGGGCGTGATTTGCAATTCGCCCAGCCAATAGAAATTGGTACTTTTTAGGTACCACCTAGCAGGCACTAAAAATGGGGGTAAAAGTTCCCGGCACTAAGTACTCTTTTTGGTGTGAACGCGACATGAGGGGTACTAACGGAACTAAACGGGAAAAGTACTCCGGTGTGAACGCTCCTTTTGACTTTTGTTCCTTTATTAAGCTTATAATACTATTTTTGAAATAAGCCTTTGTGCAGAATGAGTACTTTTTAGTTGCCAAGACATTTGCTTCAGTACAATTTTCAATTCAGGACTTTTACTTGAAATGGATTATTTTAAGACCATAGTATTTCTACTTTTAAGGATCAATGAAATGTGTCAATATGAAATGTTAACCAATACACCGCATAACAACATAGAATAAGTTATGTGCTCACATTTTTGGGAATGTGTTATTATATATGGAAGAGGATAAGGACCGCATGTCAATACGGACTTTTCAGAAATAAGTCAGAATTTTTTTATTAAAGTCAGAATTCTGAGATTTACACAAAATCAATTAATAAATCTCAACAATGTATTTCATGTGAAGGATGTCAGAGGGAGGATGGAGTCAGTGTCCTTGACAGAAACATGTTACACTGATTACATGTGATTACACACACAAGTTGTGTCACCATTCTGTCAGATATAGTGTCATCTGTGAGTGATTGAGAGTGTGTGTGTGTAGCACAGCACACATAACTGACCTTCGAGGCTCAGACAGATATATCTCTGTGTGTGTGTGTGTGTGTGTGTGTGTGTGTGTGTGTGTGTGTGTGTGTGTGTGTGTGTGTGTGTGATGACAACACGGCGTTATAAAAAGGTTTGATCTGCGCTCGGATGCGTTTCCTGCAGGAATTCTGATCCCGAGAAAAAACAGTAACTGAAGCTAAACTGAAATATAAATCAAATTATTTAATTTTATTTATAGGACAATTCTGTCAAAAGCCATCATTACCTCAAGGAGAACCCCAGATAAGAAACTGATCTGCTTGTTTTTTAGTTTTTTTAATGTACTAACATCAAATACGCTTTAAAATGCTTAGATATATATTTTCCTGACCATAACGATTTATAAAAACGTGGAAATACTCGATGAAATGGGATTACGCAGTCGGACAAAAGAGTTTATGATTTGGCATTTTTATTTACATAAATTCATAACACTCAAGGTGGACTCCCCCTCTGTGTTTGTGCATTTGATTCAAAAAGGTGTAACATAGAAGTGTATTTTTAGCAATATTTCATAATCAACCTTCTATAAACAGGGTTATGTGATGCCTTCAAACGCTTATGTGCATTTGTTCATATTATTTAAATCTACATTTCTCATGCAAACATTTTTTTCCTCCATTTTAACCTCTGACTGACTATTTTGTGCATTTAATACAATTAATGGGTATAACAAAAATTTGTGTTTATATTTTCCTTTAGTATATTTACATTTTTTATATTATTCTACAAATCAACCTCTTTTTTATTAGAACATTCTGGTGCATTGCTGCAATTAATTATTTTCAATTTCATGTAAAAAAGGGCATTTTATTGCAGTCAATGTACAAAACAAATAACACACGTTTATTTAAACAGCGGCAAATTGTATTGGTGAGAACAGGAATGTCTTTAAGATTTCATAGGGAACTTCCTTTCTGTTTCTGTGGTGGAGGATATTAAACTGTGGTCTGTCTGTCTGTGTGTGTGTGTGTGTGTGTGTGTGTGTGTGTGTGTGTGTCACATGCAGATGAAGCAACTTCTCCTTTTAGCAGTGGAGTGCTGGGTGATCTCCTAACCCCGGACAAACACAGGTCACATTACCAAAGTGTGTGTGTGTGTGTGTGTGTGTGTGTGTTTTGAGTCCACATTGTGAATGAGACAAAGATAGTGTGTGTTATGTTTTGCCCTCTGAATATCTCCAGTGTTTATGTTGGAGCAGCTGCCCCCCACTGGTGAGTTGAAGGAACAGCAGCGTCTCACAGCTTTTTCCCTGAAATTAATTAGTAAATTAATGTTTTATGTTGTCGTACAATGTACACGTTTACATATTTGTATTATATATTTAGGCATTTCGTTTGAACTTCACATGCTAATAGAAATATTATTTGTATTTGATCTTTTATAGAACATTGTATTTTAACCTCCTTCGGAGCAAAAAAAAATATTTGAATTGTTTTTAAATACATATATATATCTATATATATCTATATATATATATAGTTATATCTATATATATCTATATATATTTCTTTGCCCATTTTTACTTTTTTTCTTCCATTTAAATGTATCTTTTATAAAATGGAGCAAGGAAACCCAGTTGCCCCTGGGATAAATTAAGTATTCAGATTCTAAGATGAAATTGACGCAATGGGAGTTGTACGAATGTACCAGAACAGTGAAGTTGTGAGTCGGACAAATAAATAATTCCTTATAAAGCTCGATGAATAATACATTGTGTGTGTGGTGTGGGGGGTGTGTGTATGTGTGTGTGTGTGTGTGTGTGTCACCTCTTGCAGCAGCTCGTTCTCCTCCATGTATTTCTTGGCGGCGTTGCTGGCGCCCTCCGCCTGCTTCTTGAAGGCTTCGTTGGAGGCCATGAAGGTGGCCTGCTGGGAGAGCAGTGTGGCCAGGCGACGCAGCAACCTGCACACACACACACACGTGGTAAAAAAAAACACGTAACCATCAATGTCAAAGTCTGAAATCAAGTCGCAAACCTATAAATATTATGGGATCCAATATATAGGTTTGTCTAACGCTTCCAGTGCTTGAATACAACGCTTGGTTAACTGGCATGAAACCGTGAGAACATCATAACACCACCTGAGCCCCAAAGCCCCTGATGCTGTTTGACGTGTATGTGTGTGTGTGTGTGTGTGTGAAAGTATACTCGGCCATCCATAATGTAAAGCCTAATATAGCCATTGACAACTTCACACACGCATAAATACATACAGTAACGACTAACAGACACATTGAGTTTCCCCTGACACTTCCCAGCTGAGAGTGAGTGTGTGTGTGTGTGTGTGTGTGTGTGTGTGTGTGTATCATGGAGACGCAAAACAGGGGGGGGGGGGACCTATAGAAGACACCCTCCCCCAAATTCCTGTACATCTCTACAGACGGAGATTGAAAGGAGCAGTCTGCTTGTGGAAGCAAAATATTTAGGTTGTGTTTATTATTGGTATTATTTTTAGTTTGGACTGCACATGTATTTGGTTATCATAACATCAAGCAATTGGTGCCTGGGTATCACTGTAATACGTTGGTTTCACTTTGAGGCTTTTGAGAGTATTAATTTTGTTTTTCTGTCGAGTTTCAGCTCCTACTTTAGTGATTATTTATATTACATTTCTTTATTTAACATCATGAAACATGTGAAGTTCAGCATGGACTCTTTATGAACGGGACCCAGCTAAGATTCTCATTTAGCCTCTTGGAAACGTTGCATTTTGTCTTCAATATGACTTGAACATGGATTTTAATAATATTTTTCTAACATAATTTATTACGACGCAGACTGTGAACACACCTGCTGAGTGAAGTTGTTGTGAGATGCTCAGGTAGCAGAAACAGACTGACATTTCCACACTTTAATACCTTAAAGGTCCCCTATTATTCTGTGTTTCATCAATATATCACAGGTCTCAGATATATACAGAGCACGTCTCTGATTGGCTGAAACACCAAACAGATCATTGCAGCATTACCCATAATCCCCTCTGTTTCAGCCCTGTTTCCAAAGTGCTGATTCCCTGTCTGTTACTTTAGATGAAAATAAGGAGCCCCTCCCCACGCCCCTCTGAGAGACATTTGGTTACAAAGAACTCAATGGAGCTCTAGGAGGAGATTCAGGTGATAAGGGGGGGGGGGGGGGGGGGGCGGGGTTACCTTGGTTGGTGATTGGCTAATGGTTACACAAGACAACACATCGTTATGACATCATAAAGTGGCCAAAATCTGATCAGCTCATTTTCACACAGGTTTTTATAGAAATGGATCAAAAAGAGAGAGAATCTTTGTTCCTGAAACTTTCGGAGTTTCTTTCCACAGAGGGGACACATGTTGATGTAGAAGAGACATGAAGAAGAGGGGACACATGTTGATGTAGAAGAGACATGAAGAAGAGGGGACACATGTTGATGAAGAAGGGACATGAAGAAGAGGGGACACATGTTGATGTAGAAGAGACATGAAGAAGAGGGGACACATGTTGATGAAGAAGGGACATGAAGAAGAGGGGACACATGTTGATGAAGAAGAGACATGAAGAAGAGGGGACACATGTTGATGTAGAAGAGACATGAAGAAGAGGGGACACATGTTGATGAAGAAGAGACATGGAGAAGAGGGGACACATGTTGATGTAGAAGGGACATGAAGAAGAGGGGACACATGTTGATGAAGAAGAGACATGAAGAAGAGGGGACACATGTTGATGTAGAAGAGACATGAAGAAGAGGGGACACATGTTGATGAAGAAGAGACATGAGGAAGAGGGGACACATGTTGATGTAGAAGAGACATGAAGAAGAGGGGACACATGTTGATGTAGAAGAGACATGAAGAAGAGGGGACACATGTTGATGTAGAAGAGACATGGAGAAGAGGGGACGCATGTTGATGTAGAAGAGACATGAAGAAGAGGGGACACATGTTGATGTAGAAGAGACATGGAGAAGAGGGGACACATGTTGATGTAGAAGAGACATGGAGAAGAGGGGACACATGTTGATGTAGAAGAGACATGAAGAAGAGGGGACACATGTTGATGTAGAAGAGACATGAAGAGGGGACACATGTTGATGTAGAAGAGACATGGAGAAGAGGGGACGCATGTTGATGTAGAAGAGACATGAAGAAGAGGGGACACATGTTGATGTAGAAGAGACATGAAGAGTGGACACATGTTGATGTAGAAGAGACATGAAGAAGAGGGGACACATGTTGATGTAGAAGAGACATGAAGAAGAGGGGACACATGTTGATGTAGAAGAGACATGAAGAAGAGGGGACACATGTTGATGTAGAAGAGACATGGAGAAGAGGGGACGCATGTTGATGTAGAAGAGACATGAAGAAGAGGGGACACATGTTGATGTAGAAGAGACATGAAGAGTGGACACATGTTGATGTAGAAGAGACATGAAGAAGAGGGGACACATGTTGATGTAGAAGAGACATGTAGAAGAGGGGACACATGTTGATGTAGAAGAGACATGAAGAGTGGACACATGTTGATGTAGAAGAGACATGAAGAAGAGGGGACACATGTTGATGTAGAAGAGACATGAAGAAGAGGGGACACATGTTGATGTAGAAGAGACATGAAGAAGAGGGGACACATGTTGATGTAGAAGAGACATGAAGAGTGGACACATGTTGATGTAGAAGAGACATGAAGAAGAGGGGACGCATGTTGATGTAGAAGAGACATGAAGAAGAGGGGACACATGTTGATGTAGAAGAGACATGAAGAGTGGACACATGTTGATGTAGAAGAGACATGAAGAAGAGGGGACACATGTTGATGTAGAAGAGACATGAAGAAGAGGGGACACATGTTGATGTAGAAGAGACATGAAGAAGAGGGGACACATGTTGATGTAGAAGAGACATGGAGAAGAGGGGACGCATGTTGATGTAGAAGAGACATGAAGAAGAGGGGACACATGTTGATGTAGAAGAGACATGAAGAGTGGACACATGTTGATGTAGAAGAGACATGGAGAAGAGGGGACGCATGTTGATGTAGAAGAGACATGAAGAAGAGGGGACACATGTTGATGTAGAAGAGACATGAAGAGGGGACACATGTTGATGTAGAAGAGACATGGAGAAGAGGGGACGCATGTTGATGTAGAAGAGACATGAAGAAGAGGGGACACATGTTGATGTAGAAGAGACATGAAGAGTGGACACATGTTGATGTAGAAGAGACATGAAGAAGAGGGGACACATGTTGATGTAGAAGAGACATGTAGAAGAGGGGACACATGTTGATGTAGAAGAGACATGAAGAAGAGGGGACACATGTTGACGTAGAAGAGACATGAAGAAGAGGGGACACATGTTGATGTAGAAGAGACATGAAGAAGAGGGGACACATGTTGATGTAGAAGAGACATGGAGAAGAGGGGACACATGTTGATGTAGAAGAGACATGAAGAAGAGGGGACACATGTTGATGTAGAAGATACATGAAGAAGAGGGGACACATGTTGATGTAGAAGAGACATGAAGAAGAGGGGACACATGTTGATGTAGAAGAGACATGAAGAAGAGGGGACACATGTTGATGTAGAAGAGACACGAAGAAGAGGGGACACATGTTGATGTAGAAGAGACATGAAGAAGAGGGGACACATGTTGATGTAGAAGAGACATGGAGAAGAGAGGACACATGTTGATGAAGAAGAGACATGGAGAAGTGGATTTTGCACAATAGGTGACCTTTAAATGGAGTCAACAAATGTAGAAGCTTCTTCAGACTCTTATGAGACATCGTTTGGTTAAAGACTAGTCAGACTTTTTGTTTTCCCCTGGTAGAAATCCAGACAATAATCCAACAATGTGTTTAGTCTGTCACGCAAAAAAAACAAAGATAGTTACATGTTTTTATAAAAAAAAAAAAAAAAATCCATTCACAGCCGTTTTGATCGTCGAAAAGGAAAAGGTGAATTTGTTGGGGGTTATTTTTAGCGGCAGGTTAATCCACATTTGGTGCTCTGGTGAGTATTTGGAGCAGCAGTAGGAAAGTGAACGGGGGGGTTTTAGAATAACGGTGTGGATCTTTGATATGTATTTTATATTTCATTTAAATACCATTCCTTGCACACTTAACATGGGGTAGGTAATTCACTTCAGAAACACTTTGTTATATTCCATGGAATGCTCTTAACATCCCGATAGCAATGACTTTATTAAATGCTTTGACAATAAATCCATAAAAAAATGTCATCTGTGGAAGCCGTGGTACTGTGAAAAGCACGACCAATCATCTGAGCCGGCCCGGCTAAAGTAACTGGATGGCCTACCTGCCTGTCAGCCTTCCATCTGTGCACAAACTTATCTCGTGGCCTCATTGGTCATGTGCGCGTTCCTGTGTGTTGGAGGAGGGGCTCCGTAAGGAAGTCTGAAGGAAGGGGCAGATTTTTTTTCCGGTTGTGTATTTTCAAATTCTAGCGCACTCGAGATGGTTTCTCCATTCTTACCTACCCTACCTTTAAATGTTCAAAATATCCAACTTTTTTTAATTGTGTTTGATGTCATTTTGCCCTTCATAGGGTTCATTTGCCAAAGTCTACATATCTCTATCTTTCGACAGTCAACTTGTATATATTTAATTTAAAGGGGACCTATCATGCAAAATGCACTTGTGTACGTCTTTTATTCATGAATATTTGTCCCCGGTGTTCCAGGGAACTCACCAAGTGTCAGAAAACACAACTCTCTCTTTTCCTCTATACCCAAATCTCTTAAAAAGGGGCTGCAACGGATCTGATACAGACTGATCCAGATGTGAACAATTCTATGACGTCACAGAAGTGGCGCTACGGCTATTGGGCCAACTCCACCAATCAGGAGGAGACAGCCACGGACTTTGCCGTTTGAAAGCGCTGGAGACGCTGTAGTACATATGCCAGGCCTGTAGATGGTGCTGTTCTCACAGAATCTACTTTTTATTTTTCAAATGATGTGCAATGCCTTGTTTGAAGATGCTGCTGTAACGTAATATGTTTAACGTCAATAAAGAATATCTTATCCTAATTAGAAAGACAACAGAGGCGCTCTAAAGCACAGACGATAAATCACGCTGGAAGTTACATCAGAGTCTGAACTGGGAATTAAAACATTTGGTACATCAACAAATCCGTTTCGTGTGCAGAAGAAGATCCTCTCTGAAAATAATCTCATCAGCTGCCAGCGCTTCAGCCTTTCCAGAAACGTGTGATCCAAATATATGTGTTTCTTTTCTTTGAGTCACAGCAGACGGTCAGTGAGCGGCTCGGTCTAAACGCTGGAGTCTGTGTTTCAGCAGCTGCTGCATCACATGCTGCGTGATTCACCAGCAGCTGAAGGGGGGCGGGGGGTCACTACGTTTATTTACTCAAGTACTTAAAGGTCACCTATTATGCAAAATCCTCTTCTTCATGTCTCTTCTACATCAACATATTTCCCCTCTTCTCTACAAAGATTATCTCTCTTTTTGATCCATTTCTATAAAAACCTGTCTGAAAATGAGCTGATCAGATTTTGGCCACTTTATGATGTCATAACGATTTTTTGTCTTGTGTAACCATTAGCCAATCAGCAACCAAGGTAACCCCCCCCCCCCACCTTCAAACATGTATTTATCATGTGATTTTGGAAATAAAAGTTTCATATTCTGAAAGCCAAGACTTTGTTTATTTAAAATCAAACAAAACACCCAAACTATTTTTTTACGCAAATCCACGTTTATTTTTAAATGAGCCGTTGCGACTTCCGACTGATTTGGATAGAGCGGGTCACACATATGCTAGAATTCTCCTTGTTGTTGAAAGCAGTAACCTAAGAGTCTTATAAGCACTGCATTAATGGCATTTTATTAACATGTAACGGTGCCACCATTTATTCTCACTGAAGAATACACTCGATGTGGTCGATCAGCTTTGTGCTTTTGGCGCTGTTCCCTTCTCCTGTAGTGTGTTTTAGCGTCAATGGTCTGCAAAGGCTAAAATCTCTGTGTTCCCCCCCCCACCCCACCCCACACACACACACACACACACACACACACTCACAAAAATAGAGCTGTGACCATGTCTGCTGGATTTCGGGATATGTTCTGTTAACTACAATACATTTACTTCCATATATATTTAATTATCCCTTCACTTATATAACCTGCAGTTAAAATGTTTTCTAATTTGATCACCACTGAAAGTCCCTCAGCCTGACAACCAGCTGCCCTCCAATCACGAAAACTCATGTCACACAACTCTGAGAAGGGTTAGCCAATCAGGGACCAAGACAGATTTACACCTCAGAGGCTCGTCCAATCAGAGTCAGGCAGCAGGATTTACACTGTACAGTGAGCGTTTCTCAATGGAAACACCCACAGCTGCACATTCTTTCCATCCTACTGTAACCCTCCTCGGCATTTAGACCTGTGTGTGTGTCTGTCTGTCTGTCTGTCTGTCTGTCTGTCTGTCTGTCTGTCTGTCTGTGCCCATGCCCGTGTGTGGGCCCGTGTCTGTCTGTGTCCGTGTCTGTCTGTGTCCGTGTCTGTCTATGCCCGTCTGTCTATGCCCGTGTGTGTGTGTGTGTGTGTGTGTGTGTGTGTGTGTCTCTCTCACAGGCAGAGCAGCAGGGCGAAGCCGGCGATGTACTCGTTCCTCTGCGCTCTGAACAGTTTCATGTGGATGTGTTCAATGGCCGTGGGGTTGTTGGTCAGATCCACCTTCTCCGGCACGCTGTACTTCCTCACCTCGCGGAAAGCATCTGCACACACACATTAAAACACACAAAGAAGAACAACATCGTCAGTGTGTGTCCCACAAGTTGAGTAGTGTCCAGCAGCATGACGATGAACTTTAATGTTACACAAAACCAAATGTGCTTCACAGTCTGAGATACGTTGATTGAAACTGAATCAACCACAAAGAGCCTAATTAGACTTAAGGATATTTTATTTTCTTTATTGATCACCAGAGGAGTCATTTGGGTGTTGCACAGCAGAAAGACAGAAATAAGGAAGGAGGAGAAGAAGAAGGAGAGGACGAAGGAGGAGGAGAAACAACCTACCGATGAGCAGGAAGACGAGGATGGCGATGGCCACCATGAAGGAGGTGTTTCCATAGAGAGCGATGGTCTGGATGATCCGAGACTTAAAGATCTTGCTCCACCTGCAGGAGCAAACACTCACATTATAAGACCAGGGTATATGCAGGAATCCTGAAGTTAAATGTAATTCCTTTTAAGACCTTTTTTAAGACCCTTTCCATACATTTTAAGACCTCATCGCCACTTTGAGTTTTAACCGGTTACCTTGGTGACACACTTTACGTCACATTCACTATAAAGTATTGATTGTCCTTCCTCCTTATCTTCAAACCATTTGCGGTATTTTTGGAACTTTAATTATTTTTGGAACTTTAAGTATTTTAGGAATTTACGGTATTTTTGGAACTTAAAGTATTTTAGGAATTCACGGTATTTTAAGTATATTTGGAACTTAAAGTATTTTTTGAATTTACGGTATTTTTTTAACTTTAAGTATTTTAGGAATTTACGGTATTTTTGGAACTTAAAGTATTTTAGGAATTTACGGTATTTTTTTAACTTTAAGTATTTTTTGAATTTACGGTATTTTTGGATCTTTGGACCCTTTCCATACATTTTAAGACCTCATCGCCACTTGGAGTTCTAACCGGTTACCTTGGCGACACTTAACCTCACATTTACTATATACAGTATTGATTGTCCTTCCTCCTTATCTTCCAACCATTTGGACGCAGACTTGCATTTCCCCATAACGATGTTGTTTAACAACCGGCGTAAATGGACCTTCGCGTGCTATCAAGCAGTGAGCGTGCGATGTCCTGTTCTGATGACGTCAAATCCAACGGGATGCCATAAATAAACTACACAGAATCACACTACACACCTACGCAATGATTACATTCAGGCAGACTGTAGAATACAACCTCTTTGGACCATTTATATACTTATTGAAAACAAGATACAAAATGTAATACCTTGGGAAATGCCGTTTAATACTTTTTAATAGCCTTCATTTTCGCTAAATTCATTGATCAACTTTTAAATACTTTTTCAGACCCCGCGGACACCCTGAACACAGAGTAGAGTCGATATACACAGTAATAGATGGAATACAGTCAGACAGCTGAGGCTATGGCTCCATCTAGTGGAAACAACACACATCTGAGGGAAATGTCCTTATAACCAGATATAAAAAAAGTGTTGGAAATGTTATCTTGAAGGGAAACAGAAAAATTACAGTTTTAAAAAGTGACAGACAAAAGGGAGGATTTAAATAGTTTCTCTCAGGTTTCATACACTTTTTCACCAATGACTTCTCCAGGACCTTTACCTAATTTTCCATGACCAAAAACATAACTCTCTCAGGGTACCACTGAAAATGGTTTATTTGAACATGGAACAGGAAAATAAGGTCTGCATCTGAAACATGTTGAGCCGATCTAAAACAAATCCAATAGTTGGCTGACTAGCTTCTACAGGCTAACGCAACTCAAATCTCTCACCAGCAAAATACCTCATCAGTTAAAATACATTTTATGTTTCATTGCTATACGATACAGTATTTATTATCATTATAGTATTACTATTAAGGCGATTAGCTAAAATATAAATTATATTTGATGCAACTTTAGTTACATTTCCATGACATTGGGAAAAATATTTTCCAGGGCCTGGAATTAGCATTTTGAATTTCCATGACTTTTCCAGGTTTTTAAAGACCTTGAGAACCCTGAACTCTTTAAATATGCAATAAAAAAATATGATGTATGTTGTATTTGTACATCTTTACTACAATTACAGTATCAAAAAAATCATTATTGATAATTAAAAAAAAGAGAGAAATGTGATTTTGAAGGGAAACAGCACTTGTGATTATTCAGGAAAGGCTGTTAAAAAGTGAAAGACAAAAGTGGGGAATTATTTGATTTTAGATGCCAAAAATGTACAACTCTTTAAATATGGAATAACCCAATTTGATGTATTTGCACATCTTTACCATACTTACTGCAAGTTCAGTATCAAAAAACAATAAAAATAGGACTTTAAAAACAAAGAAATGTAGAAATCCCATTGATTCATAATTTTAGTATTTAAAAAAGGTCCAAACCTTCAATGTGTTTTTGGGAGATGTAAAATACTAACATTCACCTTATTTCAGGTTGTTCGTTTTGAATAATGTTCACAATTTTATAAAACAAACCTTTTCTCTACTTTATTTTTGAGCTTTATTTGGGAGTCGCAATCGAGATAAGATTTGAAATAGTGGCTCCTTATTTGTTCTAGGAGTCCCTTTTATCAAATACAAAATTCCTTAGATTGCGTTTCTGTCTACTTTGGAATGGAACCACTCATTCTCCAGCAGCTTCAAATGAATCGTCAGACTTTGTACAATCAGCTGAGTCATGGGGTCTTTCTCAATGTCGAGGACGCTTGTGCTTGGTAGCACATGTCCCTCCGAGTCACTTGCTTCAGAAGCGAGGCAAGAATCCTTCCTAGCCTCGGAAAACGAAGAATGGGGGAATAGGCCAACAGGTGTGCGTCATATGCGAGGCCCCGCCTTAAATGGAGTGCGATTTCCACCAAAGATTTGGAAATTGGTCCGTGCGCAAAGCATTGTGGGGATTTTAAGACCGCGGAGGATACACATGTGCAGCCTCGAAATGTCTCGCTACGAAGTACGCCGGCCTCGGTAGAACTTCAAGTATGCTGGACATTGGAACAGTCCTCGGGACTCGATGACGTAGTATGCTTGAAATAGTGGCTCTGGAGCATCCTTCCTCGACATTAAGAAACACCCATGGATGTCTTTTATATATTTACTTTCAATCCGGAACATCCCTCAAGAGTTTCTGGGGAGTTTCTGGTGATAAAAACCTGCTGACTTCAGCTCTGGGATCAGAGAAGTGTCTGTTCTGAGAGTTAATCAGAGGTCAGTTTTAATCTGCTTCACACAGAGCGGCTCCGTTTCAGATAACTGTTGAAAATCAATCCAACTGGAACCGATTGACTCTCAGTGAACGCTCAAACACCACGTTCACAAACTGTGTGAAAGCTGAAAATGTCTAGCAGAGCGTCGTAGTTTAGGAATGATTTAGGAAGCTTATGATGACAAGAAAAAGGAGAGACACTTAAGTCTGAGTGGAGGTGTGGTTGAGGGGGTTGCTAGGTGACAGGGCGATAAAACAACAATAAGAAATAATTAAATGCACTCGTAATGATAGTGGAATAAAAATAAATAGTGACAGATGTGCCAAGAGGAGATTTCTCTTGGACTTCAAATCAAACTGCAGCCGAGGCCCCAGGTACAACATCCTACACAGAATCAAATCTACTGTCCAGGAAACTATTTCATTTGGGTATTTATTTTCCTTATGTTTATATGATGAAGCCGACAAAGAATAAGGGCAGACTTTAACAATGGTCCTCCCATTCCTTTCCCTCATAAATAAACACATGCCTTTCCGGTGCCGATAACTCCTCCACATGTCTCTAGTAAATACCAAAATCACCCAGAGCCTGAAGATGCCTTCAAAATAAAAAGCATTACCGACTCAAATGCACTCAAAACTGTGCTGCTAGTTTACTCACACATACAAAGCCGTGGCAGCACATCACCCCCACCTGCATCCACCTCCACTGGCTGCCGGTCAAGTCCCGCATAACCTACAAAGTCCTCCTCCTCACCTACAAGTCCCTCCATGCCCATGCCCCCCAGTACCTATCGGACATCCTTCAACCCTCATGCCCCACCCCGGAGCCTGCGGTCTTCAGACTCTGGCCTGCTTACCACCTCCCGCACCAACCTGCGAACCTTCAGGGACAGAGCCTTCAGTGTGGCAGATCCTTGGAATTCTACCGAGGCCTGCGTCCTTCATTTCGAGGCTGCACATGTGTATCCTCCGCGGTTTTAAAATCCCCACAATGCTTTGCGCACGGACCAATTTCCAAAATCTTTGGCGGAAATCGCGCTCCATTTAAGGCGGGTCCTCGCATATGAAGCACACCTGTTAGCCTGTTCCACCATTCTTCATTTTCCGAGGCTAGGAAGGATTCTTGCATCGCTTCTGAAGGACCTGACTCGGAGGGACTTGTCCTACCAAGGAAGCGTCCTCGACATTGAGAAACACTTCCTTTGTCTGACTGCCTTTTGTTATGTTTTTTTTATTATAATTAAATATTACCCAACAATGACCAGCTTCAGCAATATGCTTAACCATATCATTTAGTATCTATATAATAAATGGAATAGTGTGTTAATATTATTTGAGAGACGATCTGTTGAGTCAGAAGCCATACCTGCTTACACAATGTACATTATAAATAAAACTCTATTTGCGCTGTAGCCTAATCACTACTTTTACCGTCAGGGTTTATAGATTTTCTATCTTCACGGTCTACTGTATATTTTCAATGCTGTTTTAATTCTATTTTGAGATGTTTAAAATGCTAGTATTGTTTATTTCTACTCTTTAATTTCTACATATGTGCAATGCCTTGTTTTGTATGCTGCTGCAACGCAAACATTTGGGATCAATAAAGTACCTTTTATCTTATGCCAACAGTTGTTATATTCATTTGCATGTTGATTTCCCAAGGCTGGCACTTTTGGTACTTTGACTTATTGTGGGTGTGATAAGATCAACTGAAATCAATCTCCCTATAAGATCTAATCTGTAGTGTTTCATTAACTCAACGTAATAAAGCTTTTGGAGAATATCTCTTAAACCCCGTTGTCTTTTGCCATTTTCTTCTCTGCTTTTTCAACTCATAAGACTGTCCAAAGTCTTCACTACTCCTAACATTTATTCACCTTAGGAGCTCACTTCAAGTCGGAAATGTCGGTTATAAAACATTGTTCTTAATCAGGATCTAGTCTGGAAGATTATTCGATAACGTAACAATTCTAAGATGTTCTTTTTTTTAGGAATGTGTGACTTGGAGCCAGTCTTTGTGCTAGAAAGCTTTATGATCACAGGCCCAGATTCAAGCCCTTTTATTACTACTGAGTTGTCCTACTATACTGAAATCAACCAAATAGAAGTCACACTCAAAAGACTTAAGGCGTTCAAACATCTGTGTTTTGGGAGACAATTGCTTGGTTTGTACGAGTCATGCATCATGCTCTCCCTTTTAGAGTTAATAAATACAACATCCAGTACAAGTTATAGTCAAATGAATGAACATTGCACTACGACATTCAACAAATAACATCGATTCATTTGGATATATTGCTAACAGTGTAAATGCAGGTAAACAACGTGTAGCCTGTCATGTCGGAGAGCAAATTTACTGCAATTTCTACCAAAACGGCTGAAAATTGCCGGGTAGTTTCATTCAGATACAATAAATACAAAAGACAGGTGTATAAATGGACAGGTGAGTAGAGAACTAGTGTGGAAATGGACAGGTGTGGAAATGGAAAGGTGAGTAAATTGACAAGTGAGCAGAGGAACCAGTGTGTAAATGGACAGGTGAGTAAATGGACAGGTGAGTAAATGGACAGGCGAGTAGAGGAACCAGTGTGTAAATGGACAGGTGAGTAAATGGACCGGTGTGTGAATGGACAGGTGGGCAGAGGAACCAGTGAGTAAATGGACAGGTGAGTAAATGGACAGGTGAGTAAATGGACAAGTGGGTGAATGGACAGGTGAGTAAATGGACAGGTGGGCAGAGGAACCAGTGAGTAAATGGACAGGTGTGTGAATGGACAGGTGAGTAAATGGACAAGTGGGTGAATGGACAGGTGAGTAAATGGACAGGTGTGTAAATGGACAGGTGAGTAAATGGACAGGTGAATAAATGGACAGGTGTTTCAATGGAAAGGAGGTGAGTAAATGGACAGGTGAGTAAATGGACAGGTGAGTAAATGGACAGGTGGGCAGAGGAACCAGTGTGTAAATGGACAGGTGTGTGAAAGGACAGGTGTGTGAATGGACAGGTGAGTAAATGGACAGGTGGGTAAATGGTCAGGTGAGTAAATGGACAGGTGGGTAAATGGACAGGTGGGTAAATGGACATGTGGGTAAATAGTCAGGTGGGTAAATGGACAGGTGAGTAAATGGACAGGAGGTGAGTAAATGGACAGGTGAGGAAATGGATAGGTGAATAAATGGACAGGTGTGTAAATGGGCAGGTGAGTAAATGGACAGGTGAGTAAATGGACAAGTGGGTAAATGGACAGGTGAGTAAATGGACAGGTGTGTAAATGGACAGGTGAGTAAATGGACAGGTGAATAAATGGACAGGTGTTTCAATGGAAAGGAGGTGAGTAAATGGACAGGTGAGTAAATGGACAGGTGAGTAAATGGACAGGTGGGCAGAGCAACCAGTGTGTAAATGGACAGGTGTGTGAAAGGACAGGTGTGTGAATGGACAGGTGAGTAAATGGACAGGTGAGTAAATGGACAGGTGTGTAAATGGACAGGTGAGTAAATGGACAGGTGAATAAATGGACAGGTGTGTCAATGGAAAGGAGGTGAGTAAATGGACAGGTGAGTAAATGGACAGGTGGGCAGAGGAATCAGTTTGTAAATGGACAGGTGTGTGAAAGGAAAGGTTTGTGAATGGACAGGTGAGTAAATGGACAGGTGGGTAAATGGACAGGTGGGTAAATGGTCAGGTGGGTAAATGGACAGGTGGGTAAATGGACAGGTGGGTAAATGGACAGGTGGGTAAATAGTCAGGTGGGTAAATGGACAGGTGAGTAAATGGACAGGAGGTGAGGAAATGGACAGGTGAGGAAATGGACAGGTGTGTCAATGGAAAGGAGGTGAGTAAATGGACAGGTGAGTAAATGGACAGGTGAGTAAATGGACAGGTGAGTAAATGGACAGGTGAGTAAATGGACAGGTGGGTAAATGGACAGGTGTGGAAATGGACAGGTGAGGAAATGGACAGGTGAGGAAATGGACAGGTGTGTAGATGGACAGGTGGGTAAATGGATAGGTGTGTAGATGGACAGGTGAGTAAATGGACAGGTGAGCACCGACCTCTTGGGTGAGATGAAGGGGATGCAGAGCAGCAGAACGAAGAAGACTTCACCGTAGAGGAAGGCGGCGACGGCCGTCCACTGCAGACTCATCCTGACTCCTGACGACAAAACACAAACCTGGCATTAATGTTTAAATCTTAAAACAGCAGCAGAATTAAAAACACCTAATTTAATTCAGCTCCAATCAACAATGTACCGTTTCACTTTTCATGGCTACAGTTTTATTGAGCACGAGATGTCTTTATAAAAGTGTGAAAATAAATTAGATGGATTCAAGCATTAAAATATTTTAAAAAGGTGGAATAAAGTATAAAAATAAAAACAATAAATAGCAAATAGAAACATATCTAAAGTAGCAAATACATATATATGACAAATAACACACAAAATCAAATATTCTGGATGTATTCAAATGTTATATAAAAGACCAGCAAAAGGCATATTGACTTTTTATTTTGTAGTTTGAAAAGCCGAATGTTCACAAATATCTGCAGCTTCAGAAATGTGTCTGTAAGGTTTGAAAACAAACACTGAGCCATAACAACGCGCAGGATATACTTTAACTTAAAGGTCACCTATCACGCTATTTTCAGGCATACATTATGGGTCTCAGATAAATATATAAAAACATGTCTACGATGTGTTTTTCTCAAAATACAAACAGATCATGCATTTTAGACATCGCTCTATTTCAGCCTTGTTAGAGAAACACTGATTTTGGGTCCTTAGGTTGAAAAAAAAAAAAAGAAGGAGGCGGAGCTAATGCCTGCTCAGAATTCTACCGGAGGTAAAGTTAAATGCTGCTGTGATAAAACGCCATCCTGTTCTAAACCACATCAAGGATTATTTCTAAAACAGTATGGAGCTCAAAAGCTTTTTCTCTTGCGGGTTTATCACAAGGTGAGTTCCTTTTTTTATTTCCTGCTTTTTAAACGCATGTGCTCTCCAGTACAGGTTAGCTCTGAGTGTTAGCGAGGCTTGCTAATGTAAACAAAGACGAGATTACGTCCAAAACACGTCAGGCATTGTTTCTGATAGCAACTTTCTGTGGGTCTGCCGCCGATTTGACGTCATATCGGCAGCAAATCTGTATCCGCTCGTTGTAGCCCCGTTTTTAGAGATTTGGGTACGGGGGAAAAGAGAGAGGGTTTTAGTTTCTGACGCTGCGTGAGTTCCCCGACACACCGGGGACACAAAGTTATGTAAAAAAAAAGACATCACATGTGCATTTTGCATGATTAGGTCCCCTTTAACATCGAGAAGAAGCTGAGAGGATAATTAGAGGCCGGGTGTGATGAGATTATTTTTGGACGTGTCAGAGAGCAACAGTTTGTACTTGATTTTGTAAATGGGTAATAGTATTAGAACAAAGTAGGGCTGCTCAATTATGGCAAAAATCAGATTATTTTGCTCAATAATTGATATCACGATTATAAAAAACGATTATCCATTTACTTTGAAAACATCCATTCATTTAAAAAAAGAACATTTGATTACCTTGAACTTTAAGTATAATTCAACTGAAAAAAATAATAATCTTTTTATTTTGATTACGTTGTTTTTGTAATCGTTGCAAGCCAAAATCGTAATCGAGATTAAAATATGATTAATTGCACAGCCCTAGAACAAAGATGCACCAACTTAAACTGACACTAAAGTTAATCTCTGGTTCAGTTTCATCACCCAGGTCAAGAGCTCATCAAATAAAAGGTAAGATCAACTTTATTGATTCCAAATTGGGATTTTTGTTTTGCTACAGCAGCACAAAAACACTAAACAAGGTATTGCACATAATTAAGAAATTAAAACGATTATAAATAATTAACAAAAATATAAACAGAACTAAAGAGTAGAAAATATACAAGTTTACCGTGATGGCATATTACATTATATCGAGATTTACTTCAAATGCATTTTTAGAGAATTACCTTGATCCTTTTTACATTACAGTTCATGCATTTTGCAACCGTACACCACAAATAATTAATATTTTTATTTTGTATGCCCCATGAATTACAGCATTAATTTATCCATTAGATTCTCATTTTTAAAAATACATCTTTAATGAACATATTTGGAATCACCCTGAGATCTAAGACCAGGGTCTATGCAGGAATCCTGAAGTCAAATGTAAAACCTTTTAAGACCCTTTCCATACATTTTAAGACCTCATCGCCACTTTGAGTTTTAACCGGTTACCTTGGCGACAAACTTTACCTCACATCGACTATATACAGTATTGATTGTCCTTCCTCCTTATCTTCCAACCATTTGGACACAAACATTTCCCCATAACGATGTTGTTTAGCAACCGGCGTAAACGGACCTCCGCGCGCTATCAAGCAGTGAGCGTTCGATGTCCTGTTCAGATGACGTCAATAGCTTTTTAATAGCCTTACTTTTCGCTAAATTGATTTATCAACTTTTAATAAGACCCCGCGGACACCCTGGAGATGTTATTAGCAAACGACTGCCTCTCTGTACATCTGTTTATTTGTATCAGTATATTATACAAGATGCCAAAGTAAATCAAACATAATGTACATGCGTAGGCCCTCGGCACTGCTAGGTAACAAAAACAGAAACATTACAAGTAAAATATTTAAGTTGGTAAATACATTCATACATTCAAAAGATAAAATACATGGTACTACATCTCAAGTTAAAGAGATCACAGTTCTGATTCTTGAGCCACTGTAGGAGAATCCAAATTGCCAAATATGTAGAGCACTATTGCTAAAAGCCTATAAAAAAAACACATAATTGAATTAAACTAACTAAAGCCAGTGCGGAGGATCAGCTGACCAGTGGGGTGGGTGTGGCAGCAGCTGTGTCATGCAACACTGCAACACACTGCCAACATCTCAGTGAAGAAACACACTGAACTTTGGCTTATTTGTGTACATTAAAAACACACATTAAGACACAAACAGCATAATCAATGTCTATAAACTAGTTTCTCACAGTTTTCTTTCTCTTTGGAACATAACAACGTATATTTTAATATTTTAGAGGGACAGATTGAGTCCTTAAAAAGGTGATTTAAATAAGGATACACGACACACCTGGCAGGCTACATGTAAAACCTGTTTATTCTCTATTAACAACTAAGATAGTGTTTAGATTTCGTCTGTTGCTAAAACATATTGAACTACATCAACTGCACACCACGTGAATATCGTTTAGGGTACATATATTAGCTTGAGTGAAACAGATTGAAGTATATCAAGTTAAAACAGACAGATTTTAATAACGTGTATTTGTTGGATTTTGACAGGAAACCCAAGTTGTTTTTAAAAACGTGAATTAGTTGAGCTAATAGCTGAATGTCTCCGTTTATTTCCTGGAAATTAGCCACTTAGCTTGTAGGCCCCGTCTAATTCCTGCTTTGTATTGAGTCAGATATTCATGTGTAATGTAATAAATTGTGTCTCGATGTCTGGGGTTTTCTCTGGAATGTGTGATGTTGAAATATCTGATAACAACTTCATTTACTAAGTTAGCAAACTTGGCGTTAAGTTAGCAAGCTAAACTAGTTAGCAGATGTTAGCTATCACAGGCTTTGCTAAGATAGCGCCAGTTGTTAGTCAGCAGGTGAACTTACCTGAAACTATTCCCGCAGACACAGAGAAACTCAGGAAACACGGAGCTCTTCTGACGAGCTTCAAACTCTAACTGGAGTTAGCTTGTTAGCTTAGCTTCCTGTTGTAAACACGTCCTGCTTCCGGGGTTTAATGCCAGCTCATCCAGATCCCGGCATTTGATTGGATAAATCTATGCAAGTGGGAGGAGCCAATATGTTACTTCCGAGTTTTGACATTTAATATTATTATTTTGTTGTACTTTTTCGGAAACAACATAGCAATTTTGAATTCCACATGTGCATGTTGTCAATGTATTACACTAATCCCCCCCCGTAAAAAAAAGTTGAAATATCACATTAAAAACAATAACAATAAAAACAAATAAATAATAGTCATAATAGAAATATATAAGTAATAACAGTTCAGTTATCATTATCGACAATCGATCAACTATATAAGATATTTTCAGTATATATTAAGACTGTTAAACTTAAACTTTAATTTATTACATTTTTGTTTTTCTATCATTTAATTGTATTAAGTTGATTTGAAAAAAATATCATTATTATTTCTATTCATTTATTTGAATTTATTGTATCCTTTTATTCTCGGTGTCTGTTTTAAAAACTGATCAAGGACACCATCAAGAGATAAAAAAGGTAAACAAAAAATAAATAAGGGAATAACTTGAGAGTTTCTGTTTGAAATGGATTTTGAGTTTGTTTTTTGCAAACATATAATAATTTGTAATATATATAGCATTAGATCAATACAAAATGTTTACATATACAGTGAAAATAGGTGTTTTTTATTTGATTGAATCTCAGATATTTCTGAAAGATTAATATGATTGTTTTCGAATCTTAGTTTTTATATAGAAAACACCCTTATTTAGCTATTTTCCCTTTTGACCCCCAAGGTTTATATTGTATTATATCATGTATTATGTCACCTCGTCTGACCGACAGAGGGAGACATTGTCTGCAGGAAAGAAACGATCTCCGTGCTTCAGATAAAAGGGAGGAAGAAAGCAAAGACATCTCACTCTGATTGTTTTTCCACTAACTATAACAACTCTCTCTCTTTCTGCAGACAGTGCTCTCCAATTACTGGTCAGACTGTTTCCACAGTAAATTATTAAGTATGTACAGACAACTTTGAAGATACAGGCTATAGTTATTTATAGATCCCTGAGGGGGAATTTGAGAACAACACATTGCTTTAAAGAGTCCTCTCCTGCTGATGTTCAGGTGTATATCAGTATGTAGTGTCTCTACTTTAAAGAGTCCTCTCCTGCTGATGTTCAGGTGTATATCAATATGTAGTGTCTCTACTTTAAAGAGTCCTCTCCTGCTGATGTTCAGGTGTATATCAATATGTAGTGTCTCTACTTTAAAGAGTCCTCTCCTGCTGATGTTCAGGTGTATATCAGTATGTATTGTCTCTACTTTAAAGAGTCCTCTCCTGCTGATGTTCAGGTGTATATCAGTATGTAGTGTCTCTACTTTAAAGAGTCCTCTCCTGCTGATGTTCAGGGGTATATCAGTATGTAGTGTCTCTACTTTAAAGAGTCCTCTCCTGCTGATGTTGAGGTGTATATCAGTATGTAGTGTCTCTACTTTAAAGAGTCCTCTCCTGCTGATGTTCAGGTGTATATAAGTATGTAGTGTCTGTACTTTAAAGAGTCCTCTCCTGCTGATGTTCAGGTGTATATCAATATGTAGTGTCTCTACTTTAAAGAGTCCTCTCCTGCTGATGTTCAGGTGTATATCAGTATGTATTGTCTCTACTTTAAAGAGTCCGGTCCTGCTGATGTTCAGGTGTATATCAGTATGTAGTGTCTCTACTTTAAAGAGTCCTCTCCTGCTGATGTTCAGGTGTATATCAATATGTAGTGTCTCTACTTTAAAGAGTCCTCTCCTGCTGATGTTCAGGTGTATATCAGTATGTATTGTCTCTACTTTAAAGAGTCCTCTCCTGCTGATGTTCAGGTGTATATCAGTATGTAGTGTCTCTACTTTAAAGAGTCCTCTCCTGCTGATGTTCAGGGGTATATCAGTATGTAGTCTCTCTACTTTAAAGAGTCCTCTCCTGCTGATGTTGAGGTGTATATCAGTATGTAGTGTCTCTACTTTAAAGAGTCCTCTCCTGCTGATGTTCAGGTGTATATAAGTATGTAGTGTCTGTACTTTAAAGAGTCCTCTCCTGCTGATGTTCAGGTGTATATCAATATGTAGTGTCTCTACTTTAAAGAGTCCTCTCCTGCTGATGTTCAGGTGTATATCAGTATGTATTGTCTCTACTTTAAAGAGTCCGGTCCTGCTGATGTTCAGGTGTATATCAGTATGTAGTGTCTCTACTTTAAAGAGTCCTCTCCTGCTGATGTTCAGGTGTATATCAATATGTAGTGTCTCTACTTTAAAGAGTCCTCTCCTGCTGATGTTCAGGTGTATATTAGTATGTATTGTCTCTACTTTAAAGAGTCCTCTCCTGCTGATGTTCAGGTGTATATCAGTATGTAGTGTCTCTACTTTAAAGAGTCCTCTCCTGCTGATGTTCAGGGGTATATCAGTATGTAGTGTCTCTACTTTAAAGAGTCCTCTCCTGCTGATGTTGAGGTGTATATCAGTATGTAGTGTCTCTACTTTAAAGAGTCCTCTCCTGCTGATATTATCAGTATGTAGTGTCTCTACTTTAAAGAGTCCTCTCCTGCTGATGTTCAGGTGTATCAGTATGTAGTGTCTCTACTTTAAAGAGTCCTCTCCTGCTGATGTTCAGGTGTATATCAGTATGTAGTGTCTCTACTTTAAAGAGTCCTCTCCTGCTGATGTTCAGGTGTATATCAGTATGTAGTGTCTCTACATGTCTCCATGCTTTAATGTTCAAAAAGCTCTTTATTTGTCTCATCCTGTCCGTGCTGCAGCACCTCATTTCACCCTCTGCCTGAAACCAGATCCCAGTCTGCTCTGATTGGCTAGCTGGCCGGCTCTGTGATTGGTCAACCGCTCACAGATGTCCCGCCCCTTAGCCTATCACGTACAATGTGTTGGAGCGCTAGCCAATAGAAGTGTGAGTGTTACATAGTGATGTCACTTGCAGATTAATACACATTTGGCGCTATAGCGAGAATGTACACTTTTACTGAATATACACTTTATACCAGTGCAGAGCTGCAGGGGGCGCCAGACAGAAAAATCAATACACACTTAATTCTCTTTCCAGACACCACAAGAGCCATAAAGAGAGAAAAAGACCACACAGAGTCTGTCTGCTTCATAAAAACGTCAACGCTCATAAAGGCGTTTTATCTCCCTCTCTGTCTCTGTTTTATTTTTTTTCTTAAACCCTCTTCTTCTTCTCCCACTTTATTTTTCACCCAATCTCCTTTATCCCTCTCCCCCTCCGTTTGTTTGCTTCTCCTCCCCCCTTTAGTCAACCCTAAATCACACATTAAACCTTGTTAAAAGGTTTATTTTGGTCGCCGGGCGAAGAGCAGTCAGACAGAAGCAGCCAGACACTTGATTGGCCAATTGTATTTTCTAAACGCCCAATGAAAAACTGGGTAAAAGTGCAATTTCTAAAAAGCAGTGGAGGCGAGCGGCTGAGCGATGAAGAGATGAATTAGTCATCATGGTGAACACACACACACACACACACACACACACACACACACACACACACACACACACACACACACACACACACACACACACACACACACACACACACACACACACACACACACACACACACACACACACACACACACACACACACACACACACACACACACACTGCATGGTGTTAAGAGTGAGGTCATGCTCATGTGTGAATGTACTGCACTACTGTAAGTGAGTGTGTGTGTGTGTGTGTGTGTGTGTGTGTGTGTGTGTGTGTGTGTGTGTGTGTGTGTGTGTGTGTGTGTGTGTGTGTGTGTGTGTGTGTGTGTGTGTGTGTGTGTGAGTGAGCTACTGAGTCACTATAATTCCTCCTTTTTATCTGTAATTACACAGATTAGCGAGGTGCTAACGCGTTTTTTAAAGTGTAAAGTATGCCCACATGCTCCTCTTCAATCCTACTACTGGCTCGACACAATTTAAATGTACAGACACATCAGTTCAAAAAGATTAACTGACTCAACGTCAAGAATCTGCTAGACTTAAAACATTGAGAGCCTGTCAAAATAACCCAGCTTTCTTATAATTTTCACATGTGGTGTCTGTCTGTAGCTACTTCAGCCTTCTTCATCTCTACTGTGCTTCTTACCTCGGGTACCTTTTGGTGTTTGTTTGTTGGATTTGGTCCAGGCTGGCAGAGACGAGGGAATGTTTTGCTTTTCCAGGAGGAGAGCTGTGAGTGTAGGAAAATCACAGGTGTATTAAAACATGTTATTGATTGCTGCAATGTCCCTAGGAAAGGCTCCTGGTATTGGACGGCTGAGAAAAACGTTTCTTTTCAACTTTGAAATGAAAAAAGAAGAAGCCAAACATGCAGCACTTGTCACTCTGCTGGTATCTGTAGCCAACCCAGTCTCACGGTATTTCGTGTAGACACGAAATTTATTTAATCTATTGATTCGTGTTCACCAACACGATTTTCCCATTTTTTCCGTGTCACACAGAACGACGACAGGCAGGCACGAAACATACTACCAATATAAATACATTGCTTCTAAAATCGTTCTGTGTCAGAATACTGAAATCTGTATTTATTTTAATCGCTTTTTCCTTCTAATTTGTTATTATTTAAATTGCTTTTAAAATCGTCCTGTGTGACACATGAAAAAAATGGCGAAATCGTGTTGGTGAACACGAATCAAGATTAATTTCGTGACTATAACACGAAATGCCGTGAGACTGTGTTGAAGTGTGACGCTATCACGTTGAAAATACACAGTGTGATGGGGCCACACACCAATCTGCTGTATTTGACGAGCTAGGACTGAGAACAACCTGACCAACAATCAGACAAAGATTTGGAGGCTAAATAATGAGTTTTGAAGGGTAAATGCAATATCCCTATTTGTAAAAAGCTAATGTTAGGCTATAAAGGATTCTACAGCACGGTCACATGAATTCACGTCACCACTGCTAAGCTAAAGGTATAGAGAACCGCAGTGACGCATCCTAAAACCCGGAATTAAGTTAGCATTTTTACCACTTCCGGTTCCTTCGACAAAAAGCAATGCAATTTCTCCATAGGATTTTGGAAAATATCTGGAACTAAGGTCTGTGGTTGAGACTCATTGAAGAGACGGATCACGTTTTGTTCTACGACATTAAATCCATCAGCAGTGACCCCACTGGTGATTTATGAAGAGTGGACGTGTCTGAAAAACGATGGTTGTTACCAAGTGGCTGAATAGGACTACAGAAGTCGTGGAGGCCGTTGTACGTCATTACGCCGAACACGTAAACGCTCCTCTAAGTTAGTTTCTGTTCTGCTTGAAAGCAAGCCCCTGCCTCCTGCAGACTGTTCAAACAAACGCTTCAACTCGTTCCATCTAGAATCTGTGTGTTTGAATATGGATCTTAAGTTGGCGTGACGTTGAAGTCGTGCTGCTGTACTCGGCTGTAGTTCCTTTATAGCATAACGTTAGCATTTTGCTTCTGGTGACTACATTTATGATTAGAAAATAATAAAAGTAGGTAGACATGTGGAGATTATCCGGCTGAACAAAACGTGACCAGTCTCTTAAATGTGTCTAAACCACAGACCTTATTTCGAGCTATTTTCTAAAATCCTATGGAGAAATTGCATTGCTTTTTTGTTGAGGGAACCGGAAGGAGTTTACTTCCGGGTTTTAGGATGCGTCACTGTGGTTCTCTATAATGTTGGGCTATATAGGAACTACAGCACGGTCACATGACTTTACTTCACCACTGCTAAGCTAAAGGTGGCTAATGTTGGGCTATAAAGGAACTACAGCACGGTCACATGACTTCACGTCACCACCGCTAAGCTAAAGGTAGCTAATGTTGGGCTATAAAGGAACTACAGCACGGTCACATGACTTCACGTCACCACCGCTAAGCTAAAGGTGGCTAATGTTGGGCTATAAAGGAACTACAGCACGGTCACATGACTTCACGTCACCACCGCTAAGCTAAAGGTGGCTAATGTTGGGCTATAAAGGAACTACAGCACGGTCACATGACTTCACGTCACCACCGCTAAGCTAAAGGCGGCTAATGTTGGGCGTGATGACGTTTAGTCGTCTCATTTAGGACACTTAAATTCACCAGTGGGGTATTTCCTGGCGTATTTTACGTCGTAGAACAAGACGTTTAAATCTCTTCAGCTTGTGTTGACCACAGACTTTTTTTCAGGCTAACAACCAAAAACACATTCAGAAAACTATTGACTTCCAGACAAGGTAACCGGAAGTGGTCAAATGCTGACTCATTTCCAGATTTCGGGACTCACATCCTCACCACTTTACATTTATGTTTCACATTTTTTTTTGATCTGGTCTTTATTTGTAGAAGATAGATAAAAAACAGTAATATTTGATCTGTAATGAACACTTCCTCCTGTACGGGGCGCTGGCATCACTTTACACCTTCAGTGTTGTTGAAGAGTGTTTGATTTACTGACACCATCGTGCATAAAGCCAACCCTGATCCTCTGAAGTCTCTCAGGCTTCACACACTTTGTTGTCACACTTCGTTTTTTCGGGGACAATTGGATTTTAAACTCAGACAGGCGGCCATTTTTTTTTTTACTGTCTGCACCTCCTTACTGTTAGAGTCTGTCTGTTAACTGTCATCTGTTCTAACAGAATTATATTTCAGACACATCGATCAGCTGCAACATTAGACCGAAGACTAAAGGGTGTGTGTGTGTGTGTGTGTATGTGTGTGTGTGTGTGTGCGTGCGTGCGTGCGTGCGTGTGTGTGTGTGTGTGTGTGTGTTGTTATCAGTGCTATGCAGCCCCCCTGATCCTGGCAGGGCTGAGTCGGTTCAAGCAGGGGGTAATGTGTCCTTCTGGAGTGTGTGTGTGTGTGTGTGTGTGTGTGTGTGTGTGTGTGTGTGTGTGTGTGTGTGGGGGTGTGTGTGTGTGTGTGTGTGTGTGTGTGTGTGTGTGTGAGAGAGCACATGCATGATAGAGTGTGTATGTATGTGTGTGTGTGTGTGTGTGTGTGTGTGTGTGTGTGTGTGTGTGTGTGTGTGTGTGTGTGTGTGTGTGTGTGTGTGTGTGTGTGTGTGTGTGACATGGTGCATGGATAAAACGATTAGGGAAATATAGCCATGAGGAGAAAGAGAGAATGGACTTTCGAGAGGAAAGAAAGATAAAGAAGAAGAGAGGAGGAAAGGGGAGGAAACAAGGTAAGGAAACAAGGAAAGGAGAGTATACAAGGAAATGAAATAGGGAAGAGAAAGGAATAAAGGAAAGGAAAGGTATCAGGTAGTAAAGGAAAAGAAACAAGAAAGAGAAACATTGAAAGAAAAGGTAGCAAGGAAATGAAAGTTAACAATGAAAGGAAACGCGATAATTAAAGGTTTCAAAGAAAGGCAACAAAACAAGGAAAGGAACCAAGGTAAGGAAACCTGGAAAGGAAATACAACAAGGAAAGGAAAATAAAGGAAATGGTAAGGAAAGACATCCCGAAAAGTTAACAAGAAAAAAAAAACATGGTTAGGAAAGGTTCCAGGAAAAGAAAGGCACCAAGGATTGAAAACAAGGAAAGGTGACAAGGTACGGAAACTTGTAAAGGATAGGTAACAATGTAATGAATCATGGAAAGGCCCAAAAGGAAGGGAAACAAGAAAACAAAAGGTAACAATAAAAGGAAACTTTTTAAAAAAAATTCTTAAAAAATTAAGGAAAGGAAAGGTAACAAGGGAGCACAAAGGACAGGGACCATTGTGGGAAAAGGTTACAAAGAAAAATATAGGGAAAGGTGACAAAGATAGGAAAGGAATGAAATTAAGGAAAGTACTGGTCAAGAAAGGAAATACGGTAAGGAAGAAAGAAAACTAAAGGTAACAAGGAAAAGGAAAGAAATGACCCAGGCTAAGGAAAGTTAACAAATAAAACATAAGAAATGAAACGTGATAAAGGTTACATAGAAAGGAAAGGACATCAGGAAAGGAGGCAAGGTAAGGAATGATAACAGGAAAGTACT
>NC_136902.1:4655172-4677672 GCF_949606895.1 Notothenia rossii
CCCACTGCAGTCAGCATGTCGTTGTGTCCCTGGGACACTTCACCCCGAATTGCTCCTGTGTATGTTATTCATTTTGGATAAAAGAATCTACAAGTGACACGTAATGTAATGCAATCAATAATGTTGAGATCTAACAATGTAAGGAGAAAAAGGTTTTAAAAAAATCCTAATTACCGTTTTGAGGACCAATTAAGTGATGTGTCTTATATTGTTGTATTGAATGCTTTTTATGCTGGAATCCTAGAATTGTTTAAAAAACAATATACAATATACATACAATTCTATTACCTCATGGTTTAGCATTTTTTAATAAGTATAATTATTTATTCCTGATGCACAAAGGGTTATAAAAACGTATGGGAACCCTATTTTACAGTTCACTTTTGTTTGACTATCTATATATACATTTAATATACCCACATAATAATTAAAAGGAAACCTTGAATAAATCAAAACCGGGACAATAATAGAAATATGCATCTTTTGAAAACTCCTTTTGATTCACGCTGGTTTGAGAAGACTTGGTCCGCTGAGAGCAGAGACAAAGGACAAAGAAACTGTGTCTGGGGAAATGATGGGAGATGATGAAGAAGAGGAGGAGGAAGGTCTGAGGAAACGTGAAGCTGCAGAGAAGCTCAGAGGCTCAATGCTTCCAGCTGGGTCATTCATTAAAGCTAAGACTCTGCACGGTGAGACGTTTCTAAAAGCAGATGTTTCTGGAATATTCCTCTGTATTTTGTTCTGGGGATAAAAGCAGTGACGTTCTATTCTGAGGTTCTTTGTAATCACATCTTAAGCTACTTTATACTTCTCCTCCACTATGTTTTAGAGGCCTATAGAGTGGTGCAGTGACGAGTCCTACAACCAGGAAGTGAGTTAGCATTTCTCCACTTCCTGTTCCCTCGTCTCAGAGCCAATGGGATCTCTCCATAGGGTTTAGGAAAATATCTGGAAATAAGGTCTGTGGTTGAGACACATTGAAGAGACGGATCACGTTTTGTTCTACATTAAATCCATCAGCAGTGACCCCACTGGTGATTTCTGAAGAGTGTACGTGTCTGAGAAACGATGGTTGTTACCAAGTGGCTGAATAGGACTACAGAAGTCGTGGAGGCCGTTGTACGTCATTACGCCGAACACGTGAACACTCCTCTAAGTTAGTTTCTGTTCTGCTTGAAAGCAAGTCCCTGCCTCCTGCAGACTGTTCAAACAAACGCTTCAACTCGTACCATTTAGAATCTGTGTGTTTGAATATGGATCTGAAGTTGGCTTGACGTTGAAGTCGTGCTGCTGGACTCGGCTCTAGTTCCTTCATAGGATAACGTTAGCATTTTGCTTCTGGAGATTAGATTTATGATTAGAACTTTATAAGAGTACCTTAGACATGTGGAGATTATCCGGCTGAATAAAACGTGCATTTATCAAACAGGTTGGTTTTCCACAGACCTTATCTCGAGCTATTTTCCTAAATCCTATGGAGAAATCCCGTTGCTTTTTTGTGGAGGGAACCAGCAGCTTCCTTCAGGGTGAATACGTCCTCCCTGCACCGCTCTATTCTGTCCTTTTTACTGCAATGTATTCTTATTGTCCTCTTATTTATCCTTCGTTCCTTTCTCCATAACTCTAAAATCGACTTCTCCTTGAATTGTTTCATCTAAATTGCATAACTTCCCTTCCTCCCTCATCCTCGTGTGACTCAAAATTGGCTCCTTGATATGCAAAAAACGGTCAAATTCACACGATCACATAAGAGTTGTCTGCTCTGCATCTTTTGATCGGCTACATACTGCCCTTTGCATCCTGAAAAGTACATTAAAAAACTTACCATCTGTCATTTGTGCAAGAAAAGGAATATCGGGTGAATTATAGAAACTTTTAAAGGCATGTCTTTGCTTGTAAAAATAAAGAATGAAGAAGAAAATGGCTTTCAAATTATGTGTAATGCGTTGATCTATCATCAGCTGCAAAATGTGTGTGTGTGTGTGTGTGTGTGTGTGTGTGTGTGTGTGTGTGTGTGTGTGTGTGTGTGTGTGTGTGTGTGTGTGTGTGTGTGTGTGTGTGTGTGTGTGTGTGTGTCTTTACATCGAGCTCCTTGAGGACCGGGTGCTCCTCGATGCCGGGGAACATCACCCTCATGGTGTAGTTCCTGTACTCCAGGAAGGGGATCTTCACTCCGTCCATGTCGTTGGTCAGCTCCTGGATGTCCGTCTGCAGCTCTGCAAACGCTGGAAGAACAAAGTACAGTGAACTGTGTAAGAGTATGTCAAACGCCGTGAAGTACTGAAACCATATTTATGATTTAGTATTTGTACTCCACTACTTCCCACCTGTGCTTGAAGCGCTCAGGGTCTTCAGATATTAGAGTACACGGTATAAATAACCACATTTATAACGTACCCTCCTTGCACTCCAGCGCCACGCGGCTCTCCAGGTTGTCCATCTGCAGCTGCAGGCGTTTGAGCGTGCGGTCGGCGTCTCTGGTCTTCCTCTTGTAGGCGATGAGCACAGCGATGATGGCGATGAGCAGCACGCCACCCCCCGCCCCGATGCCGATGATGGCCGGCAGCGTGAGGGCGCTGTCGGAGTAGATATGGAGCGTACCGGGGAAATACTCCAGACCCCCCACCAGGATCTGGAGGGACACAGAGAGACACGTTGTTTACATACTTTAAAGGTCTCCTATTATACTGTTTCTCATAAATATATCACAGGTCTCAGATATATCCAGAGCCTGTCTCTGATTGGCTGAAACACCAAACGCATCATTGCAGCATTACCCATAATCCCCTCTGTTTTTTACTTTAGATGAAAATAAGGAGCCCCTCCCCACGCCCCTCTGAGAGATATTTGGTTAAAAAGAGCTCAATGGTACTCTAGGAGGAGATTCAGGTGATAAGGGGGGGGGGGGGGTGGGGGGGGGGGGTTACCTTGGTTGCTGATTGGCTAATGGTTACACAAGACAAATCATCGTTATGACATCACAAAGTGGCCAAAATCTGATCACGGGGTATATGCAGGGATCCTGAAGTCAAATGTAAAACCTTTTAGGACCTTTTTTAAGACCCTTTCTGTACATCTTAAGACCTCATCGCAACTTTGAGTTCTAACCGGTTACATTGGCGAAACACTTTACCTCACATTTACTATATTTATTGTAAGATAGCACAACTAAACAGCTTGTGATAACTCCTTGTCATAATTCAGATAGAACAAAGCACAAGAGAATGAATTGTGTGACCAACCCAATGCATTGATTTAGACATTGTTCCCAAGAGAAGCCTCCTCTCCACATGAACTTCAACCTCTCTGTGAAGGTCAGCTTTAATGCAGTATGCTGCTTTGTTGCTTCTGTACTCTGTGCTCTTTCATTCCAGTAGAACTCCTCAGAAACCAGTATTTGACCAATAAACAAAACAATTGACAAAACTTTTAACTATGAAATATATTAAACTTTGGTGAGCTTCAGCGGGGTAATGCCATATAGGAGCTCCCTAGCAAATACCCAGGGGTTAAATTGGGCGGGGCTAAGCACATAGGACGATGCTCTGACGTCATCACCCTCGCACATTTGTCATATGTTTACAAAAAACAATATATATAAGACTTTTCTCGTTCTTAATATAGACTATATTTAGGGTCGATATGTGTTGACATTACTTAAAAATAGCAGATTTCTGTGACCGGATATATCGTTTTTTTTGCGTTAGTGAACGTGTGTCCCCCTAGTTCCCATCAGCAAAAACACGTGGGTTTGTCATTGACATTAGGACAGCAGAAAGCTTACACATCTTCCGGCGCAGACTGAAAACTCATCTCTTTCGACTCCACTTCGATCGATAGAATTACTAACAAAGCACTTATATACTAACAAAGGACAGGCTTATCTAAAGCCAGTTGAGTAGCACTTGAAATGTTTTGGCTCTATGAAACCTGATGTACTTATAAGATTCTGTTTTCTTCAAGTTTGTATCTTGTTGGTCGAATGCACTTATTGTTAGTCGCTGTGGATAAAAGCGTCAGATAAATGTAATGTAATGTAATGTGTCTCTTCCCCTTCCTCCGCGGCTCCTCCGAGCAGAGAGTCTGCACTGCAGCGGTGTGTGTCAGCGACGTTCAGTCAGGGGAGGCCATCGGGAGAGTCGGGACTTAAACGCCGCGGCTTTCTGGCTAGCACTTAGCATGTGGGACCGGACAGCTTTGATCCCCATCGACAGTGGCGATTCTAGAGTCTGTGCGCCCCTCGAACCAGCTTTCCTCACCATCAGTGGCGCCCCAACACATTCCCCCCCTCCCCCACAGAGCGGAGCAAGGCAACGAAATTTAAAATGAGAAGCAGAATTTTACGGCGCGCTATGCATGGAGCCGCCTCGAGGGGGTTTCCCGACATGTCGTTGCAGTAAATTAAAGGGTGTTTCATGTTGTCGTTGCTGTGGACCTTCTTAATAACTTGGGAAATGCCGTTTACTACTTTTTAATAGCCTTAATTTTCGCTACATTGATTTATCAACTTTTAATACTTTTTAAGACCCCGCGGACACCCTGGATCAGCTCATTTTCAGACAGGTTTTTATAGAAATGGAGCAGGACAAAAAGAGAAAGAATCTTTGTTCCTGAAACTTTCAGAGTCTCTTTCCACAGAGGGGACACATGTTGATGTAGAAGAGACATGGAGAAGAGGCGACACATGTTGATGTAGAAGAGACATGGAGAAGAGGGGACACATGTTGATGTAGAAGAGACATGGAGAAGAGGGGACACTTGTTGATGTAGAAGAGACATGGAGAAGAGGGGACACATGTTGATGTAGAAGAGACATGAAGAAGAGGGGACACATGTTGATGTCGAGGAGACATGGAGAAGAGGGGACACATGTTGATGAAGAAAAGACATGAAGAAGAGGGGACACATGTTGATGTAGAAGAGACATGGAGAAGAGGGGACACATGTTGATGAAGAAGAGACATGAAGAAGAGGGGACACATGCTGATGTAGAAGAGACATGAAGAAGAGGGGACACATGTTGATGTAGAAGAGACATGAAGAAGAGGGGACACATGTTGATGTAGAAGAGACATGAAGAAGAGGTGACACATGTTGATGTAGAAGAGACATGAAGAAGAGGGGACACATGTTGATGTAGAAGAGACATGAAGAAGAGGGGACACATGTTGATGTAGAAGAGACATGAAGAAGAGGTGACACATGTTGATGTAGAAGAGACATGAAGAAGAGGTGACACATGTTGATGTAGAAGAGACATGAAGAAGAGGGGACACATGTTGATGTAAAAAAGACATGGAGAAGAGGGGACACATGTTGATGTAGAAGAGACATGAAGAATAGGGGACACATGTTGATGTAGAAGAGACATGAAGAAGAGGGGACACATGTTGATGTAGAAGAGACACGAAGAAGAGGGGACACATGTTGATGTAGAAGAGACATGGAGAAGAGGGGACACATGTTGATGTAGAAGAGACATGAAGAAGAGGGGACACATGTTGATGTAGAAGAGACATGAAGAAGAGGGGACACATGTTGATGTAGAAGAGACATGGAGAAGAGGGGACACATGTTGATGTAGAAGAGACATGGAGAAGAGGGGACTCATGTTGATGTAGAAGAGACATGAAGAAGAGGGGACACATGTTGATGTAGAAGAGACATGGAGAAGAGGGGACACATGTTGATGTAGAAGAGACATGGAGAAGAGGGGACTCATGTTGATGTAGAAGAGACATGAAGAAGAGGGGACACATGCTGATGAAGAAGAGACATGAAGAAGAGGGGACACATGTTGATGTAGAAGAGACATGAAGAAGAGGGGACACATGTTGATGAAGAAGAGACATGAAGAAGAGGGGACACATGTTGATGTAGAGGAGACATGAAGAAGAGGGGACACATGTTGATGTAGAAGAGACATGAAGAAGAGGGGACACATGCTGATGAAGAAGAGACATGAAGAAGAGGGGACACATGTTGATGTAGAAGAGACATGGAGAAGAGGGGACACATGTTGATGTAGAAGAGACATGAAGAAGAGGGGACACATGTTGATGTAGAAGAGACATGAAGAAGAGGATAACTCCCAGATGAAGGACGCACTGCAGACATCTTTACATGCTGGACGGATATTATGTGAGTATTAATTATCCCTGTTGTCTCCTGTGTTCATGTTTTATTAAAGCTCTTCCTCTTTACAGGTGATAAACATCGATTATAAAAACAGACGAAGGCTCGTACGAACAATCTGATGAATAAGTGATGAAGACGAGTTGAAACAGACTCTCTTCATCTCGTTATCTTTTATTCATCAGAGAGAAGAAGAAGAAGGAGAGGCTCGAACATGACATTAAGTATTGATTGGTAATTAACCATTTTAATTATGTATCAATAGTTTGTCTGCTGCTGTTTGACTGTTCCCTTTGAACAAGTGTGTGTGTGTGTGTGTGTGTGTGTGTGTGTGTGTGTGTGTGTGTGTGTGTGTGTGTGTGTGTGTGTGTGTGTGTGTGTGTGTGTGTGTGTGTGTGTGTGTGTGTGCGTGCGTGTGTGTGTGTGTGTCACCCTCTGATCAGTGACATAAGACCAATTACCCATGATTCCCTGCGGCTGCACTTAATGACTTTCACCTTTATAAAAGACCTCCTCCCTTTTTCTTTTATCTCCTCTTCTTTATGATTTCCTTCCTCCTTCCTTGCCTCCTTTCCTTACCTCCTCCCTTATTATTTTTCAACTATCCCCATCACTTCTTCCTACTCTTTCTCTTATCCCTCTTTCACTTCCTTGTCACCTCCTTCTTCTTCCTCGTCTTCCTGATGTCCTTCCTCCTCCCTTGCCTCCTTTCCTTCCCTCCTCCTCCCTTCTTCTTCTTCTCCTATCAACATCTTTTCTTCCTCCTATCCCTCTTTCGCTTCCTTATCTCCTCCTCTCCTCTGACCTTCCTCTCGTTGTCTCTTCTTCACTGTCCTTGCTCCCTCTCTTCTTTCATGTCCTCTCTTTTATTTCCTTCTTTCCTACTTCTCTTCCCTCCTTTTTTATCTTCCTCTCACCCTTTCTTCATTCCCTATGCCCCCCTCCTTTCCTTCCTCCTATCCCTCTTTCGCTTCCTTATCTCCTCCTCTCCTCTGACCTTCCTCTCGTCGTCTCTTCTTCACTTTCCTTACTCCCTCTCTTCTTTCATGTCCTCTCTTTTATTTCCTTCTTTCCTACTTCTCTTCCCTCCTTTTTTATCTTCCTCTCATCCTTTCCTCATTCCCTATGCTCCCTTCCTTCCCCCTTCCCCCTCTACTCCCATCTCTACTATTTAATACCTTTATTCAAAAAACATATATAGACTAATCTGAGTAAACAACTACTTGATGAATCACAGATTTTGCCACTTCCAAATTCTTCTACGATAAGGTTCGGTAAGTGATCGATCATCAACCAATCACATAAAAGGGGGCGGGGTTTAGCTCCTATGAATTAAATTAAATTCAATAGCTTTATTAGCATACATGCAGTATTGCTAAAGCTCTGTATAGTTGCAACGTCTATACACAAATACATGTATCACTCAACAGGACTTGCTGTTCTCCGGTCAGTTTCGGTAAGCGATCGACCACCAACAATCATGTAAAAAAGGGGGCGGGGCTTAGCTCCTGTCACTCACCAGGACTCGTTGTTCTCCGGTGAGATCCGGCGAATCACAGAGCAGCTGGTTCTCCGACACCGTTAGCAGACAGGGAGTCTCTCCAATCAGAACCGTGTAATTCAGACGGTTGTTCCCGGGGGCCGGAGGGATCAGGTTCTTACCCTGGAGACGGAGAGACGGGGAATACATATCACAGTTTGACTTTAAAGGTCTCCTATTACACTGTTTGTCATCAATACATTATAATTCTCGGATATATGCAGAACCTGTCTCTGATTGGCTGAAACACCAAACAGATCATTGCAGCATTACCCATAATCCCCTCTGTTTCAGGCCTGTTTCCAAAGTGCTGATTATCTGTCTGTATATATATATTGCACATAGTTGGTTGGTATTTAACAACAGGGGGTGTTATAGAGTAAATACATATCACAGTTTTTGAGGCAGATTTCGACCCCTCTTCCTGTGTGTATTTTCTCACCTTGAGGATGATGGGTGACCCCGGTTTGACCTCCAGGATCCCAGAAGTCCCCAGGGGGTCAAAGGTCGGGTTGGGGTAGTGAGTGAAGGGTGTGGAGTTCAGGACGAGCAGAGCGGAGACCTGGAACATAAACATCACGTCAGAATACTGCACATACGACTCCTTCCACAGGGTGTTGAACTCTGGTTAGTGATGTTTTTTTGTTTTGTTTAGCTCGCCTTTAAAATGACTGCTGAATACAAACATAAAGTCATGATAACTGTACTTAAAATATCATAATTTATCATATCTGTTTAGGCAAGGCAAGTTTATTCATACAGCACCTTTCAACACAAGGCAATTCAAAGTGCTTTACAAACATGAAAGCCATTAAGAGCATTAAGAAATAGTGCAGCAGAAATCCGGACACATTGGGGAACACTTAAACATCTCAAAGGTGTTTGTCGTGTGTGTGTGTGTGTGTGTGTGTGTGTGTGTGTGTGTGTGTGTGTGTGTGTGTCTCTATGTGTCTGTCTGTCTGTCTGTCTGTCTGTCTGTCTGTCTGTCTGTCTGTCTGTCTGTCTGTCTGTCTGTCTGTCTGTCTGTCTGTCTCTGTGTGTGTGTGTCTGTGTCTGTGTGTGTCTGTCTGTCTGTCTGTCTGTCTGTCTGTCTGTCTGTCTGTCTGTCTGTCTGTCTGTCTGTCTGTCTGTCTGTCTGTCTGTCTGTCTGTCTGTCTGTCTGTCTGTCTGTCTGTCTGTCTGTCTGTCTGTGTCTGTCTGTGTCTGTGTGTGTCTGTGTCTGTGTGTGTCTGTGTCTGTGTGTGTCTGTGTCTGTGTCTGTGTGTGTGTGTGTCTGTGTGTGTGTGTGTGTGTGTGTGTGTGTTACCTGGTCGAAGATGAATCCGAACTCGTCTGGCCGCAGCGGCCCTTCTGGTGGGTTGGGTTTACCGTAGATCAGACCGGGAGCCAAACACGTCATGGTGCTGTCGTTCACCACGGTACAGAACTACAGAAGAGAGAGATTATATTTAAGTTATGTTTTTATATTTTCTTTAGGAGTTATTAAACTTCAAGACCTCATGTTGGGAAACCCTTAGCGTTAACTTTTCTAGAAGGTTTTTCTTACGTTGTTGGTTTCCACTCCTCCGTACTTGGCTCTGACTTTGGGCTCCTGGATGGTCCTCAGGTTGGTTCCTGTCACTGTTATCACTGTACTGCCACTACACAGACACACACGTAAATTGTTGTTAATTATTATTCTCAATTTCTTGGTTTAATAATTTTTTGCGCTAATTTTATTTATCATATCGTCCTTTTTTTTAAATACACATTTATTTTTATAAATTTATACTGTATATATATATATATATATAAAAAAGTATGTACACAAATCTATAACTAAATGTATTATTCATTTCATTATTATATTGGCAGCAGTGTTTACTTGAGGATGCTCCAGTTGGGCTCGATGCCGCTGACGGTCGGGTCCTCGGTGTAGACGTATTTGATCTCAGAGCTCGTCACCTCGGCCCTGTCAATCATCAGCCGGATGGGGGCAGGGCCAGAGCCCAGCAGGGAGGCGGGAGTTATGCAGATTATTTCCCGATTGGTCCGTCTGCAAGAGAGAGAAGATCAGTTATTGGTCAGTGTTGAATTCAAACCGTAATGTATGGAGTCGTGAAGGAAATGAGTCAGCATGTTGACACTTCCTTCCAGGGAGACGATACCTCCAGGGTCCGGCAAAAAAAGATACATCATGACATACTTCATGCAGTGTATTTATTCAAAGGTCTCCTATTATACTCTTTTTCATCAATATATTACAGGTATCAGATATATCCAGAGCCTGTCTCTGATTGGCTGAAACACCAAACAGATCATTGCAGCATTACCCATAATCCCCTCTGTTTCAGCCCTGTTTCCAAAGTGCTGATTCTCTGTCTGTTACTTTAGATGAAAAATAAGGAGCCCCTCCCCACGCCCCTCTGATGCCTCTTTCACACCGAGGCTTTTCCCGTTCTAGCTCCGTGCTAGAGCTTTTCTGGTTCGGAACCGGTTCATCCTCATGACGTAACCGTTTGCGTGCCTGCTTCATAAAGCCAAACTGCGCGGAAACCCCTCACATCGACAACAACAACAATGGCCGATTGTATTAAAGCGCTACTCGTTTTGGTTTTGCTCTGTCGAAACGAAATGGGACGACTTTACAACCAACTTTACAGTCGCTACATGCTGCATTCAAAAGTTCTTACACAGTGGGCCAAAATAAAAAAATTGTTACTAGTGGAGGACCGGACTGGTTCAATGTTTATTGCAAAACGTATTGAAATGAACTTATTGCACATATTAAATCTGGAACTAACAAAGCTTAAATGATTGCCTATAAAAACAACATTACACAGGGTTAGGCTTGTTGTTGTTGTTAGAGGTTGAACTCGCCCCTGCCCCCGCCTCCGACGTAAGCGTGACGTATGCGGTGCTTCCTTTCTAGACCGACAACTTTTTGGTGCTTGAAATGAACCGGATTCCGGAGCTTAGAGGCGGCTCCGCTGCGGTGTGAACAGGAAAAAACGGTGCTTTTCAAGCTCCAGCTCCGAACCGGCCCTGGAACCGCGTTGGTGTGAAAGGGGTATGAGAGATATTTGGTTAGAAAGAACTCAATGGTCCTCTAGGAGGAGATTCAGGTGATAAGGGGGGGGGGGGTACCTTGGTTGCTGATTGGCTAATGGTTACTCACGCCAAGACATCGTTATGACATCATAAAGTGGCCAAAATCTGATCAGCTCATTTTCAGACAGGTTTTTATAGAAATGGATCAAAAAGAGAGAGAATCTTTGTTCCTGAAACTTTCAGAGTCTCTTTACACAGAGGGGACACATGTTGATGTAGAAGAGACATGAAGAAGAGGGGACACATGTTGATGTAGAAGAGACATGAAGAAGAGGGGACACATGTTGATGTAGAAGAGACATGAAGAAGAGGGGACACATGTTGATGTAGAGGAGACATGAAGAAGAGGGGACACATGTTGATGTAGAAGAGACATGAAGAAGAGGGGGACACATGTTGATGTAGAAGAGACATGAAGAAGAGGGGACACATGTTGATGTAGAAGAGACATGAAGAAGAGGGGACACATGTTGATGTAGAAGAGACATAAAGAAGAGGGGACACATGTTGATGTAGAGGAGACATGAAGAAGAGGGGACACATGTTGATGTAGAAGAGACATGGAGAAGAGGGGACACATGTTGATGTAGAAGAGACATAAAGAAGAGGGGACACATGTTGATGTAGAGGAGACATGAAGAAGAGGGGACACATGTTGATGTAGAAGAGACATGGAGAAGAGGGGGACACATGTTGATGTAGAAGAGACATGAAGAAGAGGGGACACATATTGATGTAGAAGAGACATGGAGAAGAGGGGACACATGTTGATGTAGAAGAGACATGAAGAAGAGGGGACACATGTTGATGTAGAAGAGACATGAAGAAGAGGGGACACATGTTGATGTAGAAGAGACATGAAGAAGAGGGGACACATGTTGATGTAGAGGAGACATGAGGAAGTGGACTTTGCACGATAGGGGACCTTTAAGGTACAGCACATTTATTAATTCATAGGAGTGAAACTGACTTGACGAACAGACACTCCTCCTTGTCGATGAAAACGGTGACGGAGCTGCCGGCGTCCACGTGTCGACCCGTCACCGTCAGACGGGTTCCCCCAGAAACAGGACCTTTCTCTGGGCGCAGCCGAGTGAAACTGGGGCTCTGGAGGAGGAGGAGGAGGAGGAGGAGGAGGAGGAGGAGGAGGACAGGTTAGTAAGCAAATATTGTTTATTGGTATCCTACTGGAGAAGAGTGAAGTGCCAGTGACCTTAGTGAAAAAAGTAAATAAAAGTTAAAAAAAAGACGCCTCCCCTTTCTTTTACACACGCTCAAACACTTGAACACACTGAAACACATACATGCATGTTTTGCTATACTTGTGAGGATCAATACACGATAGTATGTTGTAAAAAAAAACGTTCTGCTGTGCACACACGAAACACCAGAGATGACAAAAAGTACACACATCCTTTACTCAAGTAGAAGTACAGATCCTCGTGTTTAAAAATACTCTGGTGAAAGTAGAAGTACTGACTAAACTTCTTTACTCAAGTCAAAGTAAAGAACTTTGAAATGTACTTCAGTAAAAAGTACCCATAACTAGCAGCTGTTTTAAAGAGTACCTGACCTCCCTTTATATTAATAGAACAATAATGTCATTGTTAGCTAATGAATGTTTCCATGGTGACCAACGGCAACGTTTAGATTTGGTCCCTCTTCTTTAGAGAAGACCAGGAAATGATGGATACACGGATCGTGTTCAAATCAATAGGCACGCAATGACTCTAAATAATAATGATCACGCCACCAAACACACATTCAGACTAAAGGAACCAGCTTGTTTGGAAAATGAGAGAAGTAGAAAGTACAGGTATTTGTGTTCAACATGTGAGAAGTAGAAAGTACAGGTATTTGTGTTCAACATGTAAGAAGTAGAAAGTACAGGTATTTGTGTTCAACATGTAAGAAGTAGAAAGTACAGGTATTTGTGTTCAACATGTAAGAAGTAGAAAGTACAGGTATTTGTGTTCAACATGTAAGAAGTAGAAAGTACAGGTATTTGTGTTCAACATGTAAGAAGTCAAAGTAAAAAGTGGTCAGAAAAATAAGTAGTGGAGTAAAGTACTGATACCAGAGAAATGTACTTCAGTACAGTAACAAAGTATTTGTACTCCACTACGTCCCACCTCTGCTTAACACACACTCACCACGAAGGAGTATGTCTGGGTGGAGAGGGTTCTGTACTCGGCGCTGCAGACCCCGATGCAGAGCTCCACCGGACCTCCAGGGGAGTGAGGGAGGAGAGCTTCAGCCATATCACACACAATCCTGCAGAGAGAGAGGGAGAGAAGGGGAGAGAGGGGGGGTCAACACACACCTCTCACAACAAACTGACCCCTCACACACACTGACCCCTCACACACACTGACCCCTCACACACACTGACCCCTCACACACTGACCCCTCACACACACTGACCTCTCACACACACTGACCCCTCACACACTGACCCCTCACACACTGACCCCTCACACACACTGACCCCTCACACACACTAACCCCTCACACACACTGACCTCTCTGCGCTGATGTACTGCGAGGCCACTGGGTTGCAGCGGACCCCGGCCACCTGGACGTGAGCGATCTCCTTCACCTGCAGACCCAGGTTCTCCCCCTCGATGGTGACCCGCGTGCCCCCCTCCCGAGGCCCCGTCAGAGGGTCGATCTGTGGGGAGAGCAGGAGGAACATTCAATATTCATGTGGGATAAAACTGATGACTACGTGATAACAGAGCGGTGCGTGGGGGAGAGATTTCTGTAGGCCAACCATGGAGTATTTTTTTTAATCGTGCATTAAGCCCCTGTCACACTGTCCCGAAATTGACACCCGATGGACACACGAAGATGGCCCCGAACCACACACGAAGGCAACATTTACATAACATTTAAGACATACAACTGCAACGAAAGTAACACAAACGATTATGTTAAAGTATTATGATACTGTACTGATATTTTCAGACTTTGTTCTTTACTTTCTCCGTCTTTATATGTAGAAGATATTAAGTTTTCTCCGTCATGTTGTTTCCATAGCAACAACAACTTCCTCGCCTTCAAAATAATATATTATATCCTTTTTAGTTTCACAGAACACAAATTGGGTTATTTACATAATAGGTTTACATGATTTTGTTGTGCAATAAAACAACCAGATGGACACACGATAAAGGAAATGTTCAAATTCGGCTCTGATCGTAGCAACATCGGGACATTCGTGAGGGCATCTTAAGCCATCATTGGTATGCCAAAGATTTGGCCACCGCTCCCGAAGTTGCTGCCGGAGCCTGAGAAACTCCACCGGCGGTCATACGATGGCTTAAGATGCCCTCACGAATGGCCCGATGTTGTTACGATCAGAGCCGAATTTGAACATTTCCTTAATCTTGTGTCCACCGGGTGTCAATTTCGGGACAGTGTGACAGGGGCTTTAAGGGGAAGGTCAAAATCCTATATACTTTTTTCAGATTCTCACATTTTGACTTCTTTCATAAAATTATAACTTTTTGCTCAAAAGCTCAACATTCAGATTTTTTTTTCAAAATCAATTTTTTTCTTCAAAATTTCGAACTTTTTTCCAAAAAAATCACAACATTCATATATTTGTTTTTAAAAAAACATTTTTTTTTTTTTCTTCTCAAAATTCAAACTTTTCTCAGCATTCACATTTTTCTCAAAGTTCTGACTATTTGGACATTTCTCAATTTATTTTCTAAAAATTCAGACTGTTTTCGCCAAATTCTGACTTTTTTTCCCTAAATCCTGCCTCAAAATCTCAACATTGTGACTTTATTCTCAAAATTGAACTGATGACTACGTGATAACAGAGCGGTGCGCGGAGGACAGATTTTTGAAGGACGATTCTGCAGTAATTTCTTTTAATCGTGCATTAGGGTGAATATGATTCTAACTTTTTTCCTCAAAATCCTGTATTTTTTCTCAAACCCTCAAAATTATAACTTTTTTCAAAGAAATCTCAAAATTCTGACTTTTTCCTCAAAATTCTGATTTTTTTCCCCAACATTTTGACTTCTTTAACAAAATTCTAACTTTTTCCTCAAAATCCTGTATATTTTCTCATATTCCCGAAATTCTCATTTTTTTCCATAAAATCGCAAATGTTGACTTTTTCTAAAAATTCTGACTATTTGGAAATATCTTAAATTACGTATTTTTTCTGGAATTTTCTCAAAATTCTAACACGTTTCTCAAAATTCCAACACTTTTCTCAACGTTCTGACTTTTTTCTCAAAATTCTTCGATACGAGAGGACTGGTTGGATTCCCACCTTGGTGATGCGCGGATGGCTGCAGCGCAGGTTGTGTCGGCCGTGGTGCATCCAGTTCTGCTCGGAGGCGGGGCAATGCTGCCGGAGGAGGCACTTCCTGCTATCCGTGCACCAGCCACACTCAAAGGAGGGCGGGGCCTTCAGACACTGACCACAGCTGGAGCGCTGGGCCTCACACTTATACAGCAGCGCTGAGGAAACAAGGGAAATATACAAGAATCAAATCTGTTCTAGAGGGGGCGAACGTTTGGACACATACAGAAAAACATACGAAGGGCTGGGCCCCCTAAGTATATTGCCTTATAGGTTAAGTTACAAGTTATCAAAATCTATCACATGTAGGTCAATTATGTTTAAATAGGCTTTAAGAAACAAACAGCCTTCATCCCAGCTCTCCAGAGGGTTGCATTTCATTTTGTTGGCAGCCCATTCCCTTAATAATAATAATAATAATAATAATAATAATAATGCATAGGATTTGTATAGCGCTTTTCCGAATGCTCAAAGACGCTTTAAATAAAAACAGAAACAAAACAAAAAACACACGCCTCAGAGTGATTATAATAAGAGGAAATATGACGGGTAGATTTCAAGTTTATTATGCAAATAAGTCATTGGGATTTTTCTATCAACTTCCATTCGTTAGAAAATGTTTTCAACTTTAAATGAATGAATTTATTTATCTAAGTTTACATATAAATATCATTATTAAATATACCAACAAAGATATATATTTCAAGTCAAGTTCTAATTTATTAAGTAGAGTAAATATTATTTGTGTATTTCATGTGTTATGAGGGAAATATATTTGATCTTACCGATTATTCAAGGATTCAAGGAAATATATTTTTTATTTACGTATAATTGAACATTGTTATTTCGTTGTGTCGCCTGATGATGAGTTTTTTGTACCTTTCATAGACACAGGCTTATCGATGAAGAAGTCTCCGTCCCAGACGATGGAGAAATCCACCGGCAGATCCCCGGCCTCGTCGCCTTCATACCAATACTACAGAGACACAGAGAGAAAGACCATTTATATAATTAGACACTTTTCTAATTGGGAAGTGCTCGTTTAGACCAGGCAGTCGAGACACGTTAATTAAAGAAGAGGAAGAAATAGCAGACACAAAGTATACAAGAAGCTAAAACTATATCAGGTAATAGATTCTAATTTATAAAAAACACACCAATATCCACAATCAATATGTTTGTTAGGTGTTAGGAGTGTTTTTAAACAGTAGTATTGCTAGTTTGACTTTACTCAGGGTCTGAGTAATCCATTAATGTCTAAAAACCGGTCATATTTTCAGGGCTAACAGAGAAAGCCTATTTTTGTACAGCTTATAATGAAAAAGAAAAAAACACTGATTATAAAGGAAAAACTCTGCTTTAAAGAAAAACTGATGGAAAACGCACGCACGCACACATTCACGCACACACGCACAGTGGTGTTGTCATGGTGCCTGAAGATATCCATGGTAACCAACCAAAAGCAGTGAGAGAAACAACATAATGGATTTAGAGGAACCTGATCTACCTGCATGTCTCTGAGTGTCTAAACAGTGGGGTGTTAATGGAAGAAGGAATATAACTGTGAGTGTGTGTGTGTGTGTGTGTGTGTGTGTGTGTGTGTGTGTGTGTGTGTGTGTGTGTGTGTGTGTGTGTGTGTGTGTGTGTGTGTGTGTGTGTGTGTGGAATGAACAATAAAACTCATCTCCAAACACTGTTGAAAAGAAAGAGAAAGGTTGCGCCCTGAATATATCACCTAGACTCGAATGGCACCAGATAATGACACACTCACACACCCCCCCCCACACACACACACCCCCCCCCACACACACACACGGAGGAGAGAGTATAGTTGAGTTTTCTGAAAAATTGAAAATCAATGTGTCTTAATGACTCCAGTCTGCTCATTTCATTAACTTACTGCACACACACACTTTCAAAAACATACACTTCTAAACACACACATTCACACAAATTAATTAAGAGGTGACTTTATTACCTTACTTCAGCAGAAACTGTAAAATTCTATAGTACCACATCAGAGGACTGAGTCTACTGCGCACACACACACACACACACACACACACAATTAACAGATTTCATTAAGTCAGAGCGGTTTCAGTTCTATATTCCCTCCTCAGCAAAAAATACATCCAGCCCGAGTTTTACTGCTTTTTAGTACACACACACACACACACACACACACACACACACACACACACACACACACACACACACACACACACACACACACACACACACACACACACACACACACACACACACACACACACACACACACACACACACACACACACACACACACACACACACACACACACACACACACACACACACACACACACACACACACACACAATTAATAGGGCGTTGATATTAACATGATCTTTTCTGCAGAGCTGCAAGAATGACCACATTTTTCATAAACCGGTGTGTGTCTGTATGTGAGCGATGACCACACGACTGAAATATGTTGAACCCCAACCAATCTAGAGAGAGATGTGTGTGTGTGTGTGTGTGTGTCTAATGCTCTGATTTTCCATTAAAAGAAGCCAGCTGAGCCCAACAGAGCGACATCATAAGTTCAGACTGCCGCCACACACACACACACACACACACACACACACACACACACACACACACACACACACACACACACACACACACACACACACACACACACACACACACACACACACACACACACACACACACACACACACACACACACACACACACACACACACACACACACACACACACACCTGAACGTCGCTCAGAGAGAAACATCAACATGACATCTTACTCAAGTACAAAATCGAGGTACTTGTACTTAACCTGAGTATTTCCATTTACTGCAACCTGTACTTAGATACATCTCAGAGGTACTTTTAGCTGCATCGCATTTATCTGACAGCTTTAGACAATTTGCAATTTAGTTTTTCACATAGTATTTACAGATTACTTTTAAGGTTTGTAGTAAACATTGTCAATAATATGCAGAACATAATTTGTGAACAAAGTCTGGAAAAATCCCTGAAAAATGTCGCAAACAATATCACAAATATGTGTAAAGAGTTCTTAAAATATTATAAAAAAAGATTACAACAATTTCTGGAAGCGTATGTGAGAAATGTCCATAAGAATATATAAAACAATTAAGAAAAAACAACAAATATGAAATACACAAATGAGGTAAAAGCAGAGGTAAAACACAAAAAAAAATGTGGAAAATATCAACAAAAAGCCATCCTAAAATAGGTGAACTATGTCTGATAACCTTCCAAAAAATGAGTTAAATATTAGAAAAAACTCACTGAAAAAAATTCAGATAATTATAATTTTATATACATTTGAACCAAGATACTCTCTGGATGTGCACATTCACTCTTCCTACTGTTTTTGTAAAGCACTTTAAAATGCCTTGTTTAATTCTTCCTATAAACCCCAGTGTTTTTTTATCCCCTCACTCGAGCATAAAGCTTCCTGTATTTCCAACCTGCTGAGATGTGATGGTTTAATCTGTGTTATGTGTCCCTTCGCTTGTTATTCGGTGTAATTCCTGGGAAATATCTTCCTCCCCGGGACGATAACATTAACATCTCTCCTCTCTTTTTATTTCCTCGTTTTTCATTGTGTGTGTGTGTGTGTGTGTGTGTGTGTGTGTGTGTGTGTGTGTGTGTGTGTGTGTGTGTGTCTGGTTTTTCTTGCAGTCTGCGTCTCCTGCTGGGTCTTAATGTCACCGAGCTGGTGGACACTGTTAGAGTGTGTGTGTTCCTGTGAAGTGTGTGTGGATCTGTCGTCCCCATGGTAACCCCTGCCTGGTCGCTAGGCCGGTCGCTATGGGGTCAGAGGTGCCTGGCAACAGCAGCAATTACTGTGTGTGTTTGTTGTTTTAGAATTGATTTTAAAGTAGAACTGCTTTTTCTAAAGAAAGAAATATAGATTGAAAAGTCTTATAACACCAACATGAGTTAGCATGTTGGCACTTCTTGTTCCCTCGTCTCATAATCAATGATTTTCTTCACCAAGTTTTATGGTTTTGGAAGCATAAATGCTATCTCCAGAAGTTAAAAGCTAACGTTAGGCTATCAAGGAACTACAGCACGGTCAAATGACTTCACAATACCACCACTAAGCTAAAGGTGGCTAATGTTGGGCTATAAAGGAACTACAGCACGGTCACATGGCTTCACGTCACCACCGCTAAGCTAAAGGTGGCTAATGTTGGGCTATAAAGGAACTACAGCACGGTCACATGGCTTCACGTCACCACCGCTAAGCTAAAGGTGGCTAATGTTGGGCTATAAAGGAACTACAGCACGGTCACATGACTTCACGTCACCACCGCTAAGCTAAAGGTGGCTAATGTTGGGCTATAAAGGAACTACAGCACGGTCACATGACTTCACGTCACCACCGCTAAGCTAAAGTCAGCTAATGTTGGGCTATAAAGGAACTACAGCACGGTCACATGACTTCACGTCACCACCGCTAAGCTAAAGGTGGCTAATGTTGGGCTATAAAGGGACTACAGCACGGTCACATGACTTCACGTCACCACCGCTAAGCTAAAGTCAGCTAATGTTGGGCTATAAAGGAACTACAGCACGGTCACATGACTTCACGTCACCACCGCTAAGCTAAAGGTGGCTAATGTTGGGCTATAAAGGAACTACAGCACGGTCACATGACTTCACGTCACCACTTCACATCTATGCAGACGACACCCAGATTACCCAAAATTACACCGGGAGACTACTCTCTGATTAGAGCTCTGAGCAAGTGCATTGAGCACATCACTGACTGGATGACTCAGAACTTTCTCCAACTGAACAAACAAAAAACTGAGACCATTGTTTTTGGAGCAAAGAAGAACCGATTAAAAGTCATCGCAGAGCTTCAGTCGGCAGACTACAAAGTAACTCACAAAGCTAGAAATCTGGGTGTAGTGAAGGACTCAGCCCTGAGTTTCAACAGTCACATTACAACAGTCATTAGGTCTGCATACTACCACCTGAAGAACATATCTAGGATTAAAAGACTAATGTCACAACAGGATTTAGAAAAGCTTGTCCATGCTTTTATCTTCAGTAGACTCGACTACTGCAATAGTGTCTTCACAGGGCTGACAAAAACATCCATCAGAAAGCTGCTGCTGGAGTCCTCACTGACATTAAAAGAGTGGATCACATCAGTCCAGTTCTGAAATCTTTACACTGGCTTCCAGTCGGCCAAAGAATTGATTTTAAAGTACTATTGCTAGTTTTTAAATCATTACATGGTTTAGGACCAAAGTGTATTAACGATCTCCTGCATAATTATGAACCATCAAGGTGTCTCAGGTCTTCTGGGTCGGGTCTGCTATCGGTGCCGAGAGTAAAGACAAAACATGGAGAAGCATTAGTTAGCTATTAATTAATTAATGAGCTATTATGCCCCGACAATCTGGAACAAACTGCCCGAATCGTGCACGTCTGCAGAGACTCTTACTATTTTCAAATCCAGACTGAAAACATATATTTTTGCTGCTGCTTTTAATTGAGCTGATCATACTCACACTGCAGTTTGCCTTTTATACATGTATTCTGTACCTGCTGTGTTTATTTGATTATCTTAATTTATTTTGTAAAGCACTTTGGATTGATCAAAGGTGCTGTATGAATAAACTTGCCTTGCCTTCAGATTCCCCAGAGTTTACTGCATGTCTTGGTTTATGAATACATTTAAAAAGAAATGTAATTGGGAAACACTGCCTTAATTTCAGGCTGAACAAACCTCATTTCAAATCATGCTTCATGAAGACTATAAGTTCTTTAAACACTCAAGCGTGGAACTTTTGCTAATTAAATACATCTATTTCTGAACAGATGATTCTCTTTGCAGATCTCTCAATTAAAAGAGAGAAACGCAGACTTCCTGGTAAAACCAAGTGAGCTCTTCACATGGAAAAAACTCCATGAAAAACCTTCACAAACAGGAAGTGCTAAAATGAAATGAAAATACATAAATAAACCTCAAGGACAGCCAGAGCTGGTCTGAAATAGACTCGAGGATAATTGGACTCCGTTCAAAATGTGACGGCCCTGAACAGAGAAAACACTGGGTGATGAAATATTATTCAACCTATTTATACCAATGTCTTGTTTATTTATCTTTTCAATTGGGAATATGTGCCTTTGTAGTGTGGATGATGGATGAAGGGAACAGGAAGGAAGAGGATATGTTATGAGCAGAGGGGAGTGGAAGAGGGAACTATAGATATAATGGGGAAAGTGGAAGTAGTGGAGGTAAAGATGGAGTGAAAAATAATGTACATTAAAAAGGGAGGAGGGGAAAGTGGAGGAAATATGAGAGCATTTACCATCCTCTGTCTGTTCACATTAAGCTTTCATCTACCAGCTCTCTGCTTCCACATGTCATCACATGATCATCCATCTGAGACACAGCGGCTAACGTCCACAAAACACATCCAGGAAAAACTAATTTCCTATATAATCCTGTTGTTTGTGTTTACATTAAAAACTTGAGATACAGCATATTTAAAAGCACAGTGTGTCATTGATGCTGCTCTGCCTCTCTACTGTAACTATAGTATTTTTGTCATGGGATGGTGTATTTTCGTAGGCTGTCAATTAAGTTAGCATCTCCCTGGGGGCCTCAACAAAAATCCAATGGGATATTTCTATTGGATTTTGGAATATCACGGAAAACAAGACCTGTAGTAAACTCACATTTATAATAATAATACATGTTATTATAAAGCCCTTTTCCTGGTGCTCAAAGCGCTTAGAATACTTTATAATAATAATAGATTGGATTTATATAGAGACTTTCATGGGACCCAAGGTCGCTTTACAAAGAAGAACAGGAGTAAAAACAAACAAACAAAAGGCAGTCAGACAAACAGTCTCACAGACAAAACAACAAATCCATTCGGGGGCCGAAGGCCTTGGCAGACAGATGGGACTTGAGTACCCTTTTGAAGGCGTCAAGCGTGGGGATGTTGCGGATCTCCGCAGGGAGAGCGTTCCAGAGGGTGGGGGCTGCCACACTGAAGGCTCTGTCCCTGAAGGTTCGCGTGGGGCATGTGGGCGGAGGATGTCCGATAAGTACTGGGGGGGCAAGGGCATGGAGGGACTTGTCTGTGAGGAGGACTTTGTAGGCTATGCAGGACTTGACCGTCAGCCAGTGGAGGTGGATGAGGGTGGGGGTGATGTGCTGCCACGGCTTTGTATGTGTGAGTACCCTAGCAGCACAGTTTTTTAACATAATGAAGCCTGTCCACGGTTTGGTTGGGGACCCCAAACAGGACACCATTAGGCGCTTTCACACCAAGTACGTTGTCGTACTTAGTTCATCAGAACTCTTTAGTTCTGATGAACTAAAGAGCAGATCACGTTCACACCGG
>NC_136902.1:4682672-4692672 GCF_949606895.1 Notothenia rossii
GTCAATCAATTTGGAGTGACAGCAGCATACATTTAAAACATGTGTATTAATTAATAAATGGTAAAAGACACATTTAAGATTATATTAACATATATTTGTTATTGGAAAGTCTATTCTGGATTATTATGAATATATTGTTGAAGTTTTTGAAAATCCCATTGTCTGTGTACTCTGTCAAACTGTAACAAAGCTGACAAAGGTGTGTGTGTGTGTGAGTGTGTGTGTTCAGTAATGGACAGCTGGTGAAAGATCCAAACTTCCTGAGGGCTGCTGGAAACAAACTCACACACTCACAAATACACACACACACACACACACACACACACACACACACACACAGTCTGACTGCGTCGCTCAGTGGGGTGAAACCTTTATTAACAAGCGTCACCACAGTAATTAATTGCCTTGTGACTGACAGGAAGACCATTAGCTCCACAGGAAGTGGACTAGAGCACAGCGGACTCCAGCAGCGACTGTGGAGAGTGTGTGACGAGCTGTGTGTGTGTGTGTGTGTGTGTGTGTGTGTGTGTGTGTGTGTGTGTGTGTGTGTGTGTGTGTGTGTGTGTGTGTGTGTGTGTGTGTGTGTGTGTGTGTGTGTGTGTGTGTGTGTGTGTGTGTGTGTGTGTGTGTGTGTGTGTGTCTAGGATAAAGGCTACTGTGGCTGGGAGTCTTTCAGCAAATATTCACCATTAATCCAAACACTCAGCTCACCTGCCTGACTGTCACCGAAGTGAAACCAGGTGACAGGATTTATTTTAAAGTAAGACTGAGGGAGAGGCGATATGTTCAGAGACATTAGGAAAGTTTGGGTTAAACACTGTCTGACGAGAAAAGCGTTTTACTCAAGAAGATATTCATGTTTTTGTAACTTCCTGTATTTTGAGTAAAGTTGTCGTCGAGGAAATACAATGATATCTTTCTTGGTTATTTCTCCCCATTTATCAAATAGTGGAATGAAATGACCTTGTAATGGGGGCATCTTGTTTACTTCCGGAACATAATGACATCACTGTGTTACACTCGCACTTCTATTGGCTAGCGCTCCAACACATTGTACGTGATAGGCTAAGGGGCGGGACATCTCTTTTGGAACATTTCAAACCCCAGCTGATACATTTTTTTGAGAGTTTTGAGATTTTACATTTTACCCGTCGTGCAGAATTGAGCTTCTCTTAATTTCTAGGGAAATCATAATTTTTAGACACAATTAATCAGCTTTGTATTGGTGTCATATTGCATCATCTTGATCTTGCACTAATCCCACACTGTGTGTTACAGCGTAAATACTTTTAAGTAAATAAACATTTTAATGTCTTTACTGTTTTTTTTTTTAATCTTTCGTGGGATGATAAAGACCAGACTTCTTACCCACAGAATAAAAAGGTAAGATGTGACAAGTTGACATTCCTTAGTTTCACAACTCACTCCATAAACACTGATAAAGACATCCTCTTCAGCTTCTCTCTCCACTTACATGTCTCTTTTTAGTAACACCAACTCATCTTCCTCTGAACGGCTTTATGTAAACTATTTGAAACTTGTGTAAAATAAATAACTCTGCTCTAAAAATACATTTTATCCCAGGGTATACACAGGAGTCCTGAAGTCACATGTAATTCCCTTTAAGACCTTTTTTAAGACCCTTTCCATACCTTTTAAGACCTCATCGCCACTTGGAGTTCTAACCGGTTACCTTGGCGACACACTTCACCTCACATTGACTATATACAGTATTGATTGTCCTTCCTCCTTATCTTCCAACCATTTGGACGCAGACTTGCATTTCCCCATAACGATGTTGTTTAGCAACCGGCGTAAACGGACCTTCGCTCGATGTCCTGTTCAGATGACGTCAAATCCAACGCCATAAATAAACTCCACAGAATCACACTACACACCTACGCAATGATTACATTCAGGCAGACTGTAGAATACAACCTCTTTGGACCATTTATATACTTATTGAAAACGAGCTACAAAATGTAATACCTTGGGAAATGCCGTTTAATACTTTTTAATAGCCTTCATTTTCGCTAAATTGATTGATCAACTTTTAATACTTTTTCAGACCCCGCGGACCCCCTGTTTCCACTGTGTAATGTTAACTGACTTCCTGCTCTGTCTCTCCTCTCTCTGCTTTAAATAAACAGATAGTCAGAGCAGCTTCTCTTTAACTCCCAAAAACATTCACTTTTATTCCGAAAATCCCTCCTTCTCTCTCCTTCTCTATATCATGAGTCTCTTTCTTCCCCTCTCAAACTAACAACCCTCTCATCTCCCGCTCTCTTTAGTCAGCCTAATTGCCTGGTAATTAAAATTAATTGCTGTGATTGGACGCTTTCATGTCAATTAAGTGGCTACTCATCTTCTATTAGCCAATTAGCCAATCAGAGGTTGTTACTGTCACCCTGCAATGACACCGAGCACCAATCACGTCCACGAGACCCCCGAACAGAGCTCTTCACCGCTAACGAGCTAAAGAGGTGCTCGTTAGAGGTGATCAGTTCCTGACAGGTGAACCTATCTGCTGCTACAGGTTACTCTGCACACCGCTCTTTATTGTTCTCATACTGCCTGTGCTGCAGCACCTCCTTTCACTCTCTGTCTGAAACCCGGGGCCGAGTCAGCTCTGATTGGGTTAGCTGGCCAGCTTTGTTGTGATTGGTCAACCGCTTAGAGATGTCCCGCCCCTTAGCCTATCAGGTACAATGTGTTGGAGCGCTAGCCAATTGAAGCATGAGGGTTACGTAGTGATGTCATTATGTTATAGAAGTAAAACAGGTAGGGATTTTAGTCTTTGCAGACCATTTACATGCACTTAAACCTAGAACACACTACTGGAAAGGTATCACCACAAAAAGCAGGATAGGACCCCTTGAAGCACTTCCTGTGTTTAATTGCTTTTCCTGTTTGTTGATCATTTTGCTTGAAGTGATAATGATTTCAGGATGATGCACCAGGTGAGCACACTTTAACTAATTGAGGTTTTATGATTATGTTGTGAAACAGAACTCCTTCACACAGCAGGAGATCCAATTCACTTAAAAAGCAGGGGTTGTTTTAATGATAATGATGATGATTATTAAACCTAAATATTCTTCACTTGATTGCTTTTCAGTGAAAACAAGACTTTACTTTCAATAGGCGCTTTCACACCGGAGTACTTTTCCCAGTTTAGTTCCGATATAGTTCAGAAATGTCGCGTTCACACCAAAAAAATCCGGGACTAGAACTTAATTCATGAGAATCTTTTCACCCCCTTTTCAGTCCTTGCTAGAGAGCAGGGGTTTTCGTGGGAGAAAAGGTTCCCATTTCTGATTGGCTGGGCGGATTCCAAACCACGCCCCTTAAAACTCCCAAAAGGTTTTGTGAAGGCGCCATTTTATTATCCTCGCATTAGCATTATTAGCATTAGCATTAGCCCCGCGCACAAACGCAGAGAGACTAATTTATGGCAACACAAAATAAAACATGGGAGCGGTGGAGATGAGGAGGTGTCGGCGTTCTGGCGATTTACTCTGAAGGCTTCAGTAGAAGCTGCTGGGAGTCCCACCAGCTTCTACTGAAGCCAGTCCCCAACTCCGGGGACTTCCGGCCAGGGACTCCGGGTGGCAGTATACGCCGTGAAGTTGTTTGCGGCCTGCCAGTAAACCCAAAGCAGAAGAAGAAGAAGTGATGTCAGTGGCTTCATTTCACTAATCCTCCCTCAGGAACTTATTCCGGTGTGAACGCAATCTGAATTTAGTTCATCAGAACTAAAGAGTTCTGATGAACTAAGTACGGCAAGTGAAAGCACCTAATAGGAAACGGTGCTTTGATGCAAAAAGTAACTCTGGATTTGTTTTGTTGTTTGAGGTGCAATACACGACGCAGCAGCTTTTTGGCATGAAGACACCAAAGTATAGTTCTGGTTTGCGTTGCTCTCATCTTTACTGTCTTTACTTTTTTTTTACCAAATCATTGATTCAGACATTAGTTTCATTGCAATTATATTAAAGAAATGAACATTCAGAGACCTGCTGGACATCGTTTTTGGTTGACTGTAGCAGAAAGTATTTAAGTATTTGTTATTTCATCAAAGACGATTACAAGATAGTTACATAATTGTCTCAGTTTGATATTTGAATCATTATTATTTCATGATTTTTTCTATTTTCTATAAATTACTTACATACGATTATTAGAGGCACTTTGTACTTTGTTAATAATTGTATGTACACAGTTTACAATAGTTAATTAATTGATAAATGTATATATTCAATTGAATCAACAGTAATATTATTGCATGTTTTGGAACGTTTCACATCCCAGCTTATGCTTTTCCAAATCCCCAGTTTTCAGATTGACTTTCCTCCATTCCGAAAATCACCTCTCGTCGACGCAGATAATCATCTTCGTATTTGCGTCGTATTCATATCATCATCATCATCATCATCATCATCATCATCATCATAAGATAAACAGCTGAGAGCTACGGCCGCTTAAAACAATATTAAGTTTGAGATTACCAAACACCACGTCACGGTTTTTCCATCATCCAGGTACAATGCATGTTTCTGAAAACTGCACTTCATCAAAGCTTCCCATGAACTTAAATCACATCCTTCACAGAGTCCTTGAACGCATCAGCAAGTGTGTGTGTGTGAGTGTGTGTGTGTGCCCTTCATGTTGACCTGCAGCTTTACCGTTGTTTACTGAAGCGTGTAATGACAGAGAGAAAGCGGCTCTGACCTCCGTCTCTCCTCTCGTTCATCCAGAGGAGGAAAAATAAATATTGATTCACACTGCAGACTCAAAACTATAAATAACTATCTATAATGCTGTCAAACTACAGAAAGCCATCAGTTTCAAAAACATCAAATTCTAAATTATAAGTTGTATAACATATTCTTGGTAGTTAGATGCTCTTTGACCCATGTTTTAGTCAGAAGATGTAGAAACACTGAAATGTATCACATCCTACTTTTGGATTAAATGGTATAATAATAAATAATGTAGTTTAATTATGAATATTTATTATAGTTTATGTATATATACAGCCACATTAATTAATGTAATGGCCAAAAATGAATATTAAGTGCAAGTATTAAGACAGATGTGCTCATAAAGCTTCCAGATCAAAATGTCAATATTTCAAATTCAGTTCAGCCATGTGTGTGTGTGTGTGTGTGAGTGTGTGAGTGTGTGAGTGAGTGAGTGAGTGAGTGTGAGTGAGTGAGTGAGTGAGTGAGTGAGTGAGTGAGTGAGTGAGTGAGTGAGTGAGTGAGTGAGTGAGTGAGTGAGTGAGTGAGTGAGTGTGTGTGAGTGTGAGTGTGTGTGTGTGTGTGTTTGAGTAAGTGTGTCATAACCAATGTTCTGTTTCTATATGTGTTTGTGTATGGATGTCCCTATTACAACAGACCCAAATGCATGCAGTGACCCTCATAGAGTGTCACAGTGACGCGTCCTAAAACCCGGAAGTAAACTCCTTCCGGTTCCTTCGACAAAAACCAATGCAATTTCTCCAAAGGGTTTAGGAAAATAGCTGGAAATAAGGTCTGTGGTTGAGACACATTTAAGAGACGGGTCACGTTTTGTTCAGCCGGATAATCTCCAAATGTCTACCCTACTTTTATCATTTTCTAATCATAAATCTAGTCGCCAGAAGCAAAATGCTAACGTTATGCTATAAAGGAACTACAGCAGGGTCGCTGCTTCAACGTCACGCCAACTTAAGATCCATATTCAAACACACAGATTCTAAATGGTACGAGTTGAAGCGTTTGTTTGAACAGTCTGCAGGAGGCAGGGACTTGCTTTCAAGCAGAACAGAAACTAACTTAGAGGAGTGTTTACGTGTTCGGCGTAATGACGTACAACGGCCTCCACGACTTCTGTAGTCCTATTCAGCCACTTGGTAACAACCATCGTTTCTCAGACACGTCAACTCTTCAGAAATCACCAGTGGGGTCACTGCTGATGGATTTAATGTGTAGAACAAAACGTGATCCGTCTCTTCAATGTGTCTCAACCACTGACGTTATTTCCAGATATTTTCCTAAATCCTATGGAGAGATCCCATTGGCTCTGAGACGAGGGAACAGGAAGTGGTGAAACTTACTTACTTCCAGGTTTTAGGACGAGTCACTGTGTTCTCTATAGTGAAGGGTTATTGGTGTGTGTGTGTGTGTGTGTGTGTGTGTGTGTGTGTGTGTGTGTGTGTGTGTGTGTGTGTGTGTGTGTGTGTGTGTGTGTGTGTGTGTGTGTGTGTGTGTGTGTGTGTGTGTGTGTGTGTACCTCCATGCCGCTGACCCGTCCCTCCTGGAAGGAACAGTCCTGCAGGTTGTTGGTGCAGATGTGACGATATTTACACCAATGGCACGGAAACTCACTGCTGACACAGGAAGTGCATCTGAGAGGGGGGAAACGAGAGGGAGGTTAGATAATGAGAGGGTAACATTTGATTTACCTTCAGAGTAAATTCAGTCTTTGAACCCTGTCACTTCATATCAAAACAAATTTCACATCAGTGTTGTAAAGAGAAAGCTTCAGGACTGTACGGTCTAAGGAATTTAATCCAGTTTAAAAGAGATACACGTTGAAGAATAAATGATAACGGCTTCATCACACAAGCCGTTAGATGGTATTTATCAATATTAGACATCACACACACCATGTTTGTGTGTGCATTTGTTGGGGACTACTTTCAGCGGTGGATGGATCCACATTTAGGGGTTCTTGTGAGTTAACGTGGTATAAGGATGGTGTGTGTGTGGGATTGATTTAAAATGAAAAACAGTGTGTGTGTGTCCATGAAGAAGAAGATCAATCGGCTGGTTTGAGTCTAAACAATGAAGAGAAATACGGAATAATTTGCCAGGTTTTGGGATTAAAGCAGATTGTCGTGGTTCAAATGTAATCTATGTGTGAGCTCAGCAGGTGAAAGGATCCTGCATCTAACACACACACACACACACACACACACACACACACACACACACACACACACACTGCATTTAACAAAACAGATCACCGTGTGCTGAGACTTTACATTACAGCTCAGTGTGTGTCTGTGTGTGTGTGTGTGTGTGTGTGTGTGTGTGTGTGTGTGTGTGTGTGTGTGTGTGTGTGTGTGTGTGTGTGTGTGTGTGTGTGTGTGTGTGTGTGTGTGTGTGTGAGAGGAAGTGTCTCTGTGTCCAAGGCTCAGAGCTGCTGCTGTTACCAAGGCAACAACGAGAGCCCGCCACGCAGATTATGTTACCCCGAAAAAACCTGCCAACCCCGAGGGGGGGGGGGGGGGGGAGGAGAGACAAGGTCAGAGGAAACAAGGAGAGAGAAGAGGAGAGGAAGAAACAAGTTGAAGGACACAAGAGGGTTAGGGTTAGGAGAAGAGGAGGGAGGAAACAAAGATAGAGGAAACTAGTGGAGAGGAAAAGGAAGAGAGAAGAGGAGAGGCAACAAGAGAGGGGACTAGGGGAGGAGGCAGAAGAAAAGAGGGAATACGAGGAAAGGAAACAAAAGAGGAAACAAGGTGAGGAAAGAAAAAGGAGACTAGGAAACAAGGTGAGGAAGAGGAATTAAGAAAAGTAAATAGAAAATAATAAACAAGAGGAGAGGAAATAGGAAAGGGAATAAGGATAGGGGAGGAACACCAACGTAGGAGGTAACAAGGAGAGAAATAAGGAAAGGAATGAAAAAGAGGAAACAATGGGAGGAACCAAGAGAAAAGGAAACAAACAGAAGAAGTAAACAAGGAGACGAAAAAAGGAGATGAGAGGGAACAAGAGAGGTCAGAGGAGGAAACGAAACAGAGAAAGCAAACTGGGGAAAAGAGGTAATAAGGGGAGAGGTATCAAGAGGATAGTAAAAATGGAGAGGAAACAAGGAGACTGGGAGATTTCAGACTTATGAGTTGAGCACAGAGCAGTTGTAGTATATTAGACAATAGGACTACTTTCAGCGGCGGATTGATCCACATTTGGGGCTCTTTGAGAAGACGTGGTATGAAGATGGTTTGTGTGGGGTTCATTTAAGAAAGCAAACTTGGGAAAAGAGGTAATAAGGGGGGAGGTATCAAGAGAGGAAACAAGAAGATAGGAAAAAAGGAGAGTAAACAAGGGGACAAAGAGCTTTCAGACTTACGAGTTGAGCACAGAGCAGTTGTAGTAGATGAAGTTGGTGGTGATGAACTCAAGTCCGGTTTCTGTGGAGCGGAGGCTGAGCTGCACCACCCGCTTCTCTCCTGAAACATTAAGAATATTCATCATCAGACTCTGCTGATACCATGATAACCAGAGAGGGCAAGAGTACACACATCCTTTCCTCAAATAGAAGTACAGATACTCGTGTTTAAAAATACTCTGGTGAAGGTAGAAGTACTGACTAAACTTCTTCACTCAAGTCAAAGTAAAGAGGCTTTGAAATGTACTTCAGTAAAAAGTACCCATAACTAGCAGCTGTTTTAAAGAGTACCTGACCTCCCTTTATATTAATATTACAATAATGTCATTGTTAGCTAATGAATGTTTCCATGGTGACCAACGGCAACATGACAACGTTTTCATTGGTCCCTCTTCTTTAGAGAAGACCAGGAAATGATGGATACACGGATCGTGTTCAAATCAATAGGCACGCAATGACTCTAAATAATAATGATCACGCCACCAAACACACATTCAGACTAAAGGAACCAGCCTGTTTGGAAAATGAGAGAAGTAGAAAGTACAGGTATTTGAGTTCAACATGTAAGAAGTAGAAAGTACAGGTATTTGTGTTCAACATGTAAGAAGTAGAAAGTACAGGTATTTGTGTTCAAAATGTAAGAAGTCAAAGTTAAAAGTCGTCAGAAAATTAAGTAGTGGAGTAAAGTACTGATACCAGAAAAATGTACTTAAGTACAGTAACAAAGTATTTGTACACCACTACTTCCCACCTCTGATGATAACACATGTAAATAATGTGTGTGTGTGTGTGTGTGTGTGTGTGTGTGTGTGTGTGTGTGTGTGTGTGTGTGTGTGTGTGTGTGTGTGTGTGTGTCTGTCTCACCGTAGGAGTGTGTGTGTGCGGGCAGGTCTCTGAGTGACGGGGACAAACACATCACCTGACCTTTACCCTGCACCTCTCCGGGGGTTTCACTCAGATCCTTGAACACACAGGAGACCCCCGACAGCACCGGGACGTTCTGCACTCTGATGGCTAACTGGAGAGAGAGATATATATCATTAATGAGAGAGATTTAGTACATATTTCATGTACAAAAATTAAACGTTTAAGGTATGTTTTTCCTCTGCTACAGAACACAATGCATCTTTAAAAACACAAGTTCTCACTCAAATCATAGAGGCTTCCCATTTCTTTAAAAAAATCTAAAATCGAACTAAATTCTAACTTTGACAAAAGCCATGAAAACAAGAAGTGCTTCCTGTCCTTCAACTGTATTCCTCCTACTACTGTATACATAAAGGTTTTAAGAGACTGTGTGTGTGTGTGTGTGTGTGTGTGTGTGTGTGTGTGTGTGTGTGTGTGTGTGTGTGTGTGTGTGTGTGTGTGTGTGTGTGTGTTACCTGAGTCAAGGTGTGTCCACAGAATCACCTTTCAGTTACTGAACTTTAAAGAGTACCAGTTTACCTGTGTTGCCGGGGAGGTGACGGACATGTTGCTCGGGGTAACCGTGATTTCCACACATTGATCAAATCGGGTGTTGAAGTGCTGAGGCTCCTCCCACCTATCACACGCTTCCTGTCTGGAACACCTGGAGGGTCACAGTAACACAGGGTCAACATACTGAACACACACCTGTTCACATATTAAAGTGAAATTAATCAATTTTAAACTCTGTGAAGCTCCAAAGTATTTCCCCTCCCAGGTGTGTAGTCAGTGCAGGTGTGTGAGAGCAGTATACAGGTGTGTGTGAGAGCAGTATACAGGTGTGTGTGTGAGAGCAGTATACAGGTGTGTGTGAGAGCAGTATACAGGTGTGTGTGAGAGCAGTATACATATGTGTGTGAGAGCAGTATACAGG
>NC_136902.1:4697672-4700172 GCF_949606895.1 Notothenia rossii
GTCTAGAAAGAGGACATGTTGTTTATCAAAAAGCGACGGACATTAAAAGTGACACATTTTTGATTCCTCACAAAACTAAAAGGCAACAAGAGAGACTTTAAGAGTTCAGAGGATCAGTCTTATTTTACACCAAAGTCAATATGTCTGGTCATTTTAGTATTTTTCTAACAAAGTGAGGAAACGGTGCGTTTGTTAACGGCTATGTCCAGCTGCAATAAATCCACATGTGGTGAGTGTTTCTAGCATTGTGGTGTTTTTATTAGTTTTGCACAACAATGGCGCTCTATGGCTAACAGGAAGAAGATACATAACACCAATAATACCTGTTTTGTAGATGCACTTATTGCCGGTTTGACTCATTTGACCAGATGTATGCTTTAAAGTAAATATACATATATATTCCTCAACCTTTAATTGATTGTCACTTTATTGTTATTGAGGTAAATATATGTAGTCAGTTAACATTGATTTTCTGGTTGTTTAATAATAATGCAAGACATCAGAGATATCATTCCCACATTACATATTGTGTGTGTGTGTGTGTGTGTGTGTGTGTGTGTGTGTGTGTGTGTGTGTGTGTGTGTGTGTGTGTGTGTGTGTGTGTGTGTGTGTGTGTGTGTGTGTGTGTGTGTGTGTGTGTGTGTGTGTGTTATCTAGTGTGGTTTGGTGGTTTCCCGCTGACAGTAGACAGCCCGAGGCCTGTGTGTAACACATTAGTCTTGATTTTACAGACAGTTAGTCAGTGTGTGAGTCTGTCTCTGTCTCTGTGTCAGTGTGTGTGTGTGTGTGTGTGTGTATGTAGTATATTTTACCCAGAGGTCACTGCAGCAGGAAGACAGCAAACACAGTGGACACTGTCTATCTCTGTCTTATTCAGACGTTCACATGAATACATTCATTGTCTCATTGACACACACACACACACACACACACACACACACACACACACACACACACACACACACACACACACACACACACACACACACACACACACACACACACACACACACACACACACACACACACACACACACACACACACACACACACACACACACACACACACACACACACACACACACACACACACACACACACACACACACACACACACACCTCGTTATCGGGGCTTTTCTTTAAAGGAACAGTGACGCTGTAACTCTGTGCCAGACTTCATTCAGAAAACAGCTGATTCTGCAGTTTTGGTTCTCATGCAGTCTCTCTCAGTCATACTGTGAGTTCACTGCAGAGATGCATTGATTACACTCTGCAGAATACAATACATATATAATATGGAATACATCTGCTAAAAGCTTCAATACACATATAACACGTATTTCATTGGGTAAAAGCAATGATTTATTGGGTCATTTTACATGAAAGGTATCATATTTATAAAAAAAAATGATGTTTACTTTGTAAGGGAATTGAATAAAGTAATCATACTAAAACATGTTATTAATAACAATATCATATATGTATATAGTTTATAATTAACATGTTTATCAGGGCCAAAATGATAAAAAAAATAAGGACACTAATTCCATATCTATGAAACACGAAAAGGCTAAATGTGTCTTTACAGTGAAATTTGCCTTTTCTATGCAATTAAATAACTAATTTGAGTTATAGGAGGTGTACAACTTTAAAAAAGCATACACAATAAATAAAATAAAAATATTGAAGAGGTTGTTTTTATAACATTATCCTATTATGTGTAATATTTACCATCAATATTTAATTGAATATTGAAACCTAGGTCCATTTATTTAAAGAAAATGTACCATTCTGCCTTTTACCATATTACATTTTCAGCTTCAATATTTAAGGGTTCTTTTTTAAAACGTTTTTTAGCTTAATTGTCCCATATTGTTGTGCTTAAATGACTAACCTGGACAATATTTATTACAAATCAGTCCAGTGTTAAGCATAATATCTGCAGCCTGCTATACACTCGTATCATGAAATTGCACACTAATAAAGTGTTATATAATAAAACATATTTATTTTGCCACTGACAGATCTCTAGTGTATCTTTATATACAGGACCGTCTATATGTTTCTATCTGATCTGCACTGTGATGATTCACTCTAAGGGAACCAGGCCGCGCTCTGATTGGCTGCTGAGGCCTCGTGTAAATGTATGTTTATGTAACACTGCAGAGAAACACACTGACGACTCATCTGTATGTGTGTGTGTGTGTGTGTGTGTGTGTGTGTGTGTGTGTGTGTGTGTGTGTGTGTGTGTGTGTGTGTGTGTGTGTGTGTGTGTGTGTGTGTGTGTGTGTGTGTGTGTGTGTGTGTGTGTGTCCACCTGTCACTGAAACTACAGTGAGGATGATCACAAAGCTGCTGCACTGCATGGTACATCACACACACTCATAACTATTACTAATAAATATATATAATGACGCCCGGCTGAACTCAAACAGCTGTTTAATGACATCATTCCTAAAACACTGAAAATATCTGAATGACATGCAAATAATATCTGAAT
>NC_136902.1:4702672-4717672 GCF_949606895.1 Notothenia rossii
AGAAAAGGAAGAAAGATAAAAGGACGCAAGGTTGGAAAAAGCAATATGGTGAGGAAAGGGAGCCAGGAAAGGAAGCAAGAACAGAAGGGATCAAAAGAGTGGAGATGAAGAAAAAAGGAAGTAGGCAAGGGAATGAGATGGAGAGGAGATGAACAGGAAAAGGAAAGGAAGGGAGGATTGAAGGACGCGAGGTGTACAATTGCGAGAGCACAGGGATTAAAAGAGAGAGATAAAGGAAGGAGGAAATAAAGAAACATTCAAGGATAAAAAGGTGTCAAAATAATGAGAGTTAAATAAAGGAAGCAAGGTCAGAAGGTATCAAGGGAAAGGATAAGGAAAGAAAGTAAGTAGGACAAAAAGGAAAGGAAGGGGGAGTTGTGCAGAGAGATGAAAGGGGATGAAGGACAGAAAGGAAATAAAGTGAGGGAAGGAGACAAGGATGCACAAGGGGTAGTAAAAAAGTACGGAAACAAAGAAAGGAAGTAAGGACATAGGAAAGAAGGAAAGAAAGTGGAACAGAACATGAAAGATGATTAGAAATAAACCAACTAAAAAGATGAAGGAGTGTAGTTCTCCCTCAGTGTGTTAATTAGCTGTCTGCTCGTTAAGCAGCCGAGCTTAATTAGAGCTGACGAGCTACACACACACACACACACACACGCACACACAGTACACTATACACACGCACAGTACACTATACACACACACTGATGATGAGGCAGCAGGTCTGACTCACAACCAAACCCACAACTACACAATCCTGTTTCATGGACACACACACACACACACACACACACACACACACACACACACACACACACACACACACACACACAGCGGCAGCAGCAGCAGAGAGGGAGGAGACGTGTAAGTAGGACACTGCAGCAGACAGCAAATGCAACACACAGAAACCTGTTCAGTGAAAATGTGTTAAAAAGTTGTAACCCGTCAGGTTTCTGTTCTGATACACGAGCTGAATTTACCCGAACAACAAACCCTTCAGAGAACACGACTTGTTTTATTTTATTAAGTGTGTTTTTTCACCAGAACTCGAGGAAGACAAGTAAAAAGCCACATTTTACAATAAGAGGTTTGAATGGTGCTGGTTTTTAGGATTGGACAGCTTTATGATGGAGCAAGCTAAATGATTTTTATAACAATGTTTAATAAGACTTCTCAATGAATTCTTCAATTGAAAGACAAAACATTCAAAGCCAATACAAGACTCCCATTACACATCTGTTAGTGTCCCCCAAACGGGACATTTCTTATAGAACAAATCAGTGTTTTGGGAACATGTGGCTTGGGTAGTGTCGACCAAAACATAATATTGAACAGACTTTCAAACTAATTGTCCAATTTAAGAGAAAAACATTCAAGTCTCAGTTCATTGTGTTACAGGACAAGACTCCCATTACCATCGCAAAAAAACACTTTCAAAGGATTTGGTGTTTTGGACAATTCAGCTTATGTAATGTCAACCAATCACGTGTTAGATTTAAATTACAACCAAACATCTTACATTTGAATAAGCAGTGTTGTTGGTTAACGCACAGTAACGTAGAGAAATGTCACATGGAGTCTGGTCCATCAAAGCTACCTGTCTAAACCAAATAAGCAATGATCATTTTAAGACACGAGAATAGCCAAAAAATACAATTTAAATCCAATATTTGGAGTTGTTCTTGGTTTGTCCTGCAGATAGAATCGTCAGTGTATTAAATATTGGTTTCTCCTGAGTTGTAGCTCTATAGATGTAGCTTGTAACACAGAAACATGTCTCTTAGTCTTATACTCAGTCGTACTGGAACCACATCATTGACACTTATTTAATTCAAACAGCTTTGACTAAATCTGCTAAAACACAAGCTGGTTTCACAGCGCGGAGGAAACCAGAGAAGAAGAAAATAGAAGCAGGAGGAAATGAGTCGTAGAAGAAGAATGGAGTGATGGAGCGATAGAGGAAGTGACCTCTGACCTCCGACCTCCGACCTGTGCCCCACCCCCCCCTCCCTGTCCGGGATTCAAACCGTCAACACCTGCTTTGTTCTGCACCAGCCTGAGGACGGACACACACACACACACACACACACACACACACACACACACACACACACACACACACACACACACACACACACACACACACACACACACACACACACACACACACACACACACACACACACACACACACACACACACACACACACACACACACACACACACACACACACACACACACACACACACACACACACACACACACACACACACACACACACACAGAGACAATACAACAGGCAGACAGATTGTGTGTCTCAGGGTGAGAGGGTAGAAGTTGCTGTGTGTGTGTGTGTGTGTGTGTGTGTGTGTGTGTGTGTGTGTGTGTGTGTGTGTGTGTGTGTGTGTGTGTGTGTGTGTGTGTGTGTTGCTGACAGACACTCTCTCTCTGTCAGATCAAACCTGTGAATTCATTAGCTGATGGATCCTGTGACAATAACAAACCATCCAGCTGTTCCTCTGCACAAAACGTAAATAAATGACACTTTGCAAATTAACATTGTTATTATATTTATTTTATATATTTATATTAAGATTATTGCACGGAAAAACATCCAAAGATCTAGTCAAATCAAATGTGTTTCTTATAAAAAAATCCCAATGTGTTCGAGTAGAGCTGCAGCAATTAGCCCGTTCATCAAATAGTCATTTCCAGAAGATTCATTGGATGATATTTTATGACATTAAGACATTTAAATGTTCCAGCTTCACAAATGTTAAGTAACAGCCAAAGTGGCAATTTTTTGGGAGACTTTCCTGATTTTTTACAGAGTTTGTAAACGTTTTATTCTCCCAGTCTGTCCTGATCAATAACAGAGTATTGATCAGTGTGCAGCTGCTGCTCTCTCTGATCGATCAGCTGATCAGATTCAGACCTGACAGCCTCTGATCATCAATCTACCCTCATGTTCAGGTACATTGATTATCTGACTGTGTGTGTAACAGTATGTGTGTGTTAGTGTGTGTGTGTGTGTGTGTGTGTGTGTGTGTTTCAGTATGTGTGTGTGTTAGGGTGTGTTTCAGGCTGAGGGTGGTAACATACAAATACAGGAAATGAGAACAGGAAGTCCTTACTGAAAGTCGCCAGCAGTCATTTTGGAAACTGATGAACACACACACACACACACACACACACACACACACACACACACACACACACACACACACACACACACACACACACACACACACACACACACACACACACACACACACACACACACACACACACACACACACACACACACACACACACACACACACACACACCAATTATTTCTTTAACAACCAGATTTCCATAATGCCTAGTTTGAAAGAACACCCTGTGATTGGTCTGAGTTGGTCTGTGTGTGGCTGAAACTAAACTGTGTTCATTTGTGGGAATTATTCTCCTTAACTTAATCCAAACTTCCCCCTCATTTCAATATTTTAAATAAAATCCAGAAATCCCATCAAACCCTCCCTGAGGAACGTGCCCTTCTTCTAAGTGCTTCTTTTGCACTGATCTTATCTCGGTTCATCAACACCTCTAGTCCTCTTTCCAGACTCAGGACCCATAACGTCGTTGGTGCCTACAGGCTGTGATTGGTTAACGTTTGTCTGTGCACGGCTGAAAGAAAACTGTGGTTATTTCTGGATATTTTAACACTAAACTATATCCAATCGCGTATCACACTGATCTCAATCTCACAAAACATTACAGAAGACCTCCACCGGTCTTTGAGCTGCTTTCGTCTCCTAAAAGAATCCAACTCAGAACCTCTTTTGAATATGTGCTGATTTACCTCTCACTGTTCTCCCTGCCACACACAGTTTTAATCAGTCAGTGTGTGTTTTCAGTGTGTGTGTGTGTGTGTGTGTGTGTGTGTGTGTGTGTTTTCAGTGTGTGTGTGTGTGTGTGTGTTTTCAGTGTGTGTGTGTGTGTGTGTTTTCAGTGTGTGTGTGTGTGTGTGTGTGTGTGTGTGTGTGTGTGTGTGTGTGTGTGTGTGTGTGTGTGATGCAGTCAGTGTGTGTTTTCAGTGTGTGTGTTTTCTGTGTGTGTGTGTGTGTGTGTGTGTGTGTGTGTGTGTGTGTGTGTGTGTGTGTGTGTGTGTGTGTTTGTGTGTGTGAGATGCAGTCAGTGTGTGTTAAAACGAGGTCAGTTACAAACACAAGTCCTGCAGTAGTTTATACATTTCAGAAAACCCAATCACACAGTTTCTCATTTCCCGTTTATTCTGCTCAGATGGTCAGCTATCGGTGGAAACCTGATATTACTGCACACACACACAAACACACACACACACACACACACACAAAAACACACACAGGCCTGCAGCCAGCTGCCTGAAATTCCACTGTAATGCAATACCTCCGAGTATTTGTGTATGCATGTGTGTGTGTGTGTGTGTGTATGTGTGCATGGGTGTGTAAACTAACTATTAAATGTGTGGTCCAGTCAAATCGTGGAGAAAGGAGGGTTTATCTCAGATTAACCAACTCTATTACTGATAATACAGAAGCTGTGTGTGTGTGTGTTAAAAATTTGTATTATCAGCCCTAAACACACACACAAACCGCCACCCCAGCTATATGACCAATGACTCTGGTAACTGATCCGATTAGTCTCACACACAAATACACACACACACACACACACACACACACACACACACACACACACACACACACACACACACACACACACACACACACACACACACACACACACACACACACAGCTGCTAAGTACTATTATTACTCTGTTAACTGTAGCTCCACTAACTGTCAGAGACTATTAACGGACTCAAACCCTCTGATTAACGCCTTCTCTGTCTCTGATGCAGAAACACAACGTGGACACGGTCCTCATTACTTCCACTGGAAATCTGAGATTGTCTTCTTAGTTTATTCCACACACAATGCAGCACTTCCATATTTTGTATGTGACGCAAATTTGAAATGTTTTGAAGGTTCATAGGATAAAAGATTAATTGATTAACGATACAAATAATCTACGGGTTGATTTCAGCCACATGTTTCAGATGTATTTACAAATGTTGTCATCATTTCAATAAACAAACAAATAAATCTGTATTAAGATAACATGAATGACTGGATTGCTTTTAAAGGGGCTCTATTGGGGTCATTTTCAGATTCCTATTTGTATTACGTGGGGGCGAAGAAAAAGTATTTCTTCAAATGAACGAATTCCCAACCAAAGTTTTGACTTCGAAAAACGATGAGTTAAATCAGATGCTTTCCTTCAGTGGGAGTTCCGCATGATTTTTCTTCACAGACAAAGGAAATAAGCTCCATAACGAGACTAACGAGCGTTAAATCAGCAGGAATTTCTGACCTCATTTTCTCTTTTCATGAAGAGAATAAGCATCACAGGAAATTCCCATTCCCCTTTTTCCTGCCTTAATCTTTAAACGTAATGTAAGGGGAAAGAAAAAGATGAAAGACGTGCAATATTAGAAGTTAAAACAGAAAGATCTAATATAAGTTCACACAGCGCTACGTTCATTTGAAGATGTCTGAAGGACGTTCTTAATATTTTTTAATTAAGAAGCTTAAAACAGCAGATATTCACTGGGAGATCTGACTGGGATTATTTGATCATTGAAGGAAGCATTAAGTTGTTATACATTTCCAGATAGCTTCCACAAAACAACAACTTCATCGTCATATTTTCAATTTGACAGATATTCCCTCTCAGATGCTCCACAGCGCTCTCACACACTTCCTGTTTGAGTGCAGCACTGAAGCGCTCTGTTGTCGAGGTGCTTTAATATCAAAGGAGAACTTAAAGAAAACATCATTTTCAAATTTGTCCACATTAGTGGGAGCAACGGAGAGGAGCAGCAGCAGCTGAATGAAACCTGAGCGTGTGTGTGTGTGTGTGTGTGTGTGTGTGTGTGTGTGTGTGTGTGTGTGTCTAGTGAAAGTGCAGGTCAGTGTTGAGTTACTGCTGTTATGTGTGTGTGAATGAAAGAGAGAGGCAGACAGATTGAATGAGATCTGAATGAGTGTGTTAACAGACACTAATGTGTCCGACAGAACAGGACCTCCTTTAGAAATACTCTAAACTACAGGTCAAAATAAAACGCACATCTGAGACATTTATATATCAAATAAAAGTTGTAAATATGACTCCATAATTTACCTGAATCAACTGATGCATGTGGCTAAAAGTATGCACAACACGTATTTCCAAAAAGTGAGTTTAATACTTGTTTCCTCTTCAATTAGTTCAGATGAAGACGATTGTTATTGCTGCGGAATACAAATATTTTTGTCTTTTTTATATTAATAAATTATGTTTAATGTTTCACTCATGCCAAAATAATTGATCAAGGAATTTCTCAAAAGTAAATTGAACAATAAAATTACCAAAAATTGTGAAAATATGTAGGTGAGTCGATTCAGATAGTTAATTTTGTATCTGTTATATATATACGTTTTTAATACTCTTATCAATATGACTGGACAAATCTCTCTCTCTCTCTCTCTCTCTCTCTCTCTCTCTCTCTCTCTCTCTCTCTCATATACAAGTCAGCTTTAACATAAACATGTAATATTTATTTTTAACATATTTTTTAAATCCTGTACCAGGACTTAAATTAGCTATTTAATTAGCGCCCCCAACAGTCAACCTGTGTGTGTGTGTGTGTGTGTAGACAGCTGATCAAACAATCCAGACATATCTTCACATCTCTTTTGTCATGAAGGACGTCTGCATCAGCATAATGAATATGAATGAATGCATGAGTGAATAAATGAATCAATATTAAACATAGATATGGCGACCAAAAAACAAACATGTCACCTCCTGTTTCTGAGCACAGATCAGACATAGAGGAAGGTATACTCTGTGTGTGTGTGTGTGTGTGTGTGTGTGTGTGTGTGTGTGTGTGAGAGTGTGTGTGTGTGAGAGTGTGTGTGTGTGTGTGTGTGTGTGTGTGTGTGTGTGTGTGTGTGTGTGTGTGTGTGTGTGTGTGTGTGTGTGTGTGTGTGTGTGTGTGTGTGTGTGTGTGTGTGTGTGTGTGTGTGTGTGTGTGTGTGTGTGTGTGTGTGTGTGTGTGTGTGTGTGTGTGTGTGTGTGTGTGTGTGTGTGTGTGTGTGTGTGTGTGTGTGTGTGTGTGTGTGTGTGTGTGTGTGTGTGTGTGTGTGTGTGTGTGTGTGAGTGTGTGTGTGTGCATGTGTCTGTATGTCTGTGTGTGTGTGTGTGTGTATCTCTCAGAATCAGGAACAGGTTTATTGCCAAGTAGGTTCACACATACGAGGAATTTGCCTTGGTGTACATGATGCATATATATTCAGAGGGTTGTGCAGGACTGGCAGTACTTAAAAGAAACAACAAGATACTGTGTGTGTGTGTGTGTGTGTGTGTGTGTGTGTGTGTGTGTGTGTGTGTGTGTGTGTGTGTGTGTGTGTGTGTGTGTGCTTGCGTGCGTGTATGTGTGAGAGAGATGGAGGGCCATCCTATCCATTTAGCTCCTTCAGACAGACACTAAACATTGTTCAGTCAGCCATCAGGGCCTGAGGGAGGAGGAGGAAGAGGAGGAGGAAGGGCAGCGAAGGGTGAAACAGGCAGGGGGGAGGCAGTTAAGCTTATTAGTTCCTTCCCATCCCCCAACACACACACAGACTAACACACACTTCAGACAATCCTGAGACCACCAACTGATGCTTTTAACCCCTCAGGCGTGCGCTCACACACACACACACACACACACACACACACACACACACACACACACACACACACACACACACACACACACACACACACACACACACACACACACACACACACACACACACACACACACACACACACACACACACACACACACACACACACACACACACACACACACACACACACACACACACACACACACACACACTAACTACAAGTGACAGAGGAGGTGCAGCAGGACACACACATTGTCTGAGTGTCTGTCTAATAATTTACAGACTAAATAAAAGCACATTCTTAAGCCGAAGGAAATGTTTGTATATATTTTTAGACCAGGGCTCTTATTTTGGTAGTAGTGTCAATCCTGTTTGACACCGCAAAAGAAAACATTTTGACATAAAACATAATCCTATTAGGAACATCTGCTGCTTACGAGATGACCTGTGACCTTCCTTTCTGCTCCTCACCTGACAGGTGTGGTCTGATAATCCAGCACCAGACACTGTTTACGCTGCTATGGACAATCTTTCACTAATGCACGTTTCTCAAAGATATTGAAGTGACATTTATTTTGTATATATTGATTGTCGTGCTTTTATTTATGTTTTAATGTGTGCATATGTATACATGTGTCTGTTGATTGTGTATATATAGATATATACATATTTTTATATATATTTGTATGTTTGTATTCGGGATTGTGGGAAACGGCATTTCTATCTCTCTGTCTGTGCACACAAACTGGAAGCTTGACAATGAAGTTGACTTTGACTTGATAAGTGCGTTTCTTCCTCTTCCCTGATTCAAAGTCTGGTGTTAAATAGAGAAGCTTTGGAGGAAGTTAGCAGATTTCTTGTAAGAGTTTGTACTTTTTGACAATAAAATACAGTTTATGTACAGGAAAGACACTTAGACACCCTATTATATATGCAGGGCCTGTCTCTGATTGGCTGAAACACCAAACAGATCATTGCAGCATTACCCATAATCCCCTCTGTTTCAGCCCTGTTTCCAAAGTGCTGATTCTCTGTCTGTTACTTTAGATGAAAATAAGGAGCCCCTCCCCACGCCCTTCTGAGAGACATTTGGTTACAAAGAACTCAATAGGCACTTTCACACCGGAGTACTTTTCCTGTTAGTTCCGATAGTGCATGGAATTTTGCGTTCACACCAAAAAGAGAACTTAGTTCAGAGAACTTTTACCCCCTTTTCAGTCCCTGCTAGAGAGGTGGTACTATCCTGGGGAGAAAAAAGTACCAATTTCTGATTGTCTGGGCGAATTGCAAACCACGCCCCGTAAAACTCCCAAAAGGTTTCGTGAAGCCGCCATTGTATTTGCTGGCATTAGCATTATTAGCATTAGCCCCGCGCACCAACGGAGAGAGAATAACTTATGGCAACACAAAAGAAAACATGGGAGTGGTGGAGATGAGGAGGTTTCGACGTTCTGGCGATTTACTCGGAAGGCTTCAGTAGAAGCTGCTGGGAGTCCCAGCAGCTTCTACTGAAGCCAGTCCCCAACTCCGGGGACTTCCGGCCGGGGACTTCGGGTGGCAGTATACGCCGTGAAGTGGTTTGCGGCCTGCCAGTAAACCCAAAGCAGAAAAAGAAGAAGTGACGTCAGCGTCTCATTTGCGTATTCTTTAGAGCAGTGCTTCTCAAAGTGTGGTCCGCGAACCCCTGGTGGTCCGTGAGCGCCTCCTAGTGGTCCGTGAGTATATTGGCAAAATGACACATTTTAAATAAATAAATGTAAGTTTTCCGCACTCTCACGGGAATATCTCCGCAATGGAGCGAGCTTAAGTTTCACTTTCGATTGCATGATATAGCCCAGCGCAACACCTTCATCACAGATGTTGTCACTTGTTTGTATCATTTTCAGGACATTTGTAATCTGTTCTAGAAAAACGATGTGTTTTGGGATATTTGTGGAGTTAGGTGGTCCGCGAGTGTTTTTTTATTGGTTAAGTGGTCCTTGGTATGAAAAAGTTTGAGAAACACTGCTTTAGAGAATCTTTGTTCCTGAAACTTTCAGAATCTCTTCACACAGAGGGGACACATGTTGATGTAGAAAAGACATCAACAAGTGGATTTGCATAATAGGTGACCTTTCAATCAGCAGATTTTTAAAGGAAGTCTTGAAAGGAAAGTCAGCAGATCTCTAGTACAAGTTTGACAAATAAGGAACATAGGCTTCAGAAGACTTCATATAATTCAATCATTACATTTTCAATTGAGGTTTTTCCTTGCATTTTTTTCCTAATAAAGCAAACAAGCTCTGGATAGTGTGTGTTAATCTAATTGCATTCGACATCTCCCTGTAAAGCGCTTATGTCAGCGTTGGTGGTTTTTGATTAGGCTCTTTAAATTAATTGACTTGACTTGGGAGAGTTAGAGCAGAAGATTTCCATTTGTTTCTGGCTTGGATTTTATTTTAATAAATACAAATACAAGCTCATTACAGACGAGAGACTTATTAAAGAGTAAAATAACAAGCAATACAATTCCAAATGTACATTTCAAAAGCACTTTTATGAATAAATTAAAAATAATTTAACAAGACAGTGAGATACTTGTCAGCTAACATGTTATCATAAACTGATTATCTTAAACTTTGCAGATGTCTCAACATGTCCAAATGGTTTAAGACACATTTTAAAGAGGCCCTATTTTGGTATTTGGGGTTTTTCCTTTAGATAGATAGATAGATAGATAGATCTTTAATTTTGTCATTCTACAGGCACAACGAAATTGCAATGAACTCAAGGTGCCAACACGCAACAAAAGGACAATACTGCAGTGTACTATGTTGGTTTCAGTGCATGTAAATGGTCTGCAAAGGCTAAAATTCAAAATTTCTAGAAAATAGTGACATCACTACCCAACACTCACGCTTCTATTGGCTAGCGCTCCAACACATTGTACGTGATAGGCTAAGGGGCGGGACATCTCTAAGCAGTTGACCAATCACAACAGAGCCGGCCAGCTAACCAATCAGAGCAGACTGGGCTTTGGTTTCAGACAGAGGGTGAAAATAGGTGCTGCAGCACAGGCAGCATGAGAACAATAAAGAACTTTTTGAACATTAAAGCATGGAGACATGTCCCAGTAGAGACTCTACATACTGATATACACCTGAACATCAGCAGGAGAGGACTCTTTAAAGTAGAGACACTACATACTGATATACACCTGAACATCAGCAGGAGAGGACTCTTTAAAGTAGAGACACTACATACTGATATACACCTGAACATCAGCAGGAGAGGACTCTTTAAAGTAGAGACACTACATACTGATATACACCTGAACATCAGCTATGAGCTTCTTTTTTTATTCATCAAATAACCCAAGTCAGAACTTCCATTAAAAATCTGCTGATTTAATATAATTAAGTATACTCACATTCCATATGCTTACTTTCTTTATTGGTCAATAAATACAAGTCAGAACTTCCACTGGAAATCTGCTGATTTTACTCCCATAAATCTCCTCCAGTCGGAGCTCGTTTTCTTCATTTGTTAAACAAATAAAAAACCAAGTCAGAACCTCCATCGAAAATCTGCTGATTTAACTCTCATAAACATGTCATCTTTTCAGAGCCTGACATATTTGAAAAAAACAACTACTCAAACTAGCTGATGAATGACTTTAAATTATTAAAGGGGCCCCATTCTGCTCATAGTCAGCTTCATATCAGTATGTAGTGTCTCTACTTTAAAGAGTCCTCTCCGGCTTATGTTCAGGTGTATATCAGTATGTAGTGTCTCTACTTTAAAGAGTCCTCTCCGGCTTATTTTCAGGTGTATATCAGTATGTAGTGTCTCTACTTTAAAGAGTCCTCTCCTGCTGATGTTCAGGTGTATATCAGTATGTAGTGTCTCTACTTTAAAGAGTCCTCTCCGGCTTATGTTCAGGTGTATATCAGTATGTAGTGTCTCTACTTTAAAGAGTCCTCTCCTGCTGATGTTCAGGTGTATATCAGTATGTAGTGTCTCTACTTTAAAGAGTCCTCTCCGGCTTATGTTCAGGTGTATATCAGTATGTAGTGTCTCTACTTGAAAGAGTCCTCTCCTGCTGATGTTCAGGCGTATATCAGTATGTAGTGTCTCTACTTTAAAGAGTCCTCTCCTGCTGATGTTCAGGTGTATATCAGTATGTAGTGTCTCTACTTTAAAGAGTCCTCTCCTGCTGATCTTCAGGTGTATATCAGTATGTAGTGTCTCTACTTGAAAGAGTCCTCTCCTGCTGATGTTCAGGTGTATATCAGTATGTAGTGTCTCTACTTTAAAGAGTCCTCTCTTGCTGATGTTCAGGTGTATATCAGTATGTAGTGTCTCTACTTTAAAGAGTCCTCTCCTGCTGATGTTCAGGTGTATATCAGTATGTAGTGTCTCTACTTTAAAGAGTCCTCTCCTGCTGATGTTCAGGTGTATATCTGTATGTAGTGTCTCTACTTTAAAGAGTCCTCTTCTGCTGATGCTCAGGTGTATATTAGTATGTGGTGTCTACTTTAAAGAGTCCTCTCCTGCTGATGTTCAGGTGTATATCAGTATGTAGTATCTCTACTTTAAAGAGTCCTCTCCTGCTGATGTTCAGGTGTATATCAGTATGTAGTGTCTCTACTTTAAAGAGTCCTCTCTTGCTGATGTTCAGGTGTATATCAGTATGTAGTGTCTTTACTTTAAAGAGTCCAATAGGAGCGCAAGTGTTCCGTAGTGATGTCACCATGTTCTGTAACTTTGGGATTTTACTACCGGAAATGAGAAAATCCCCAAAAGCATTATAAGGCCTCCTAAATCAAAGATATGTATCAATGCACCAATATATTAATAGACCTCTCAAACTGAGAGGACTCATGTGCCAGAACAAGACTGTCTTTCTTTTTGAAGCCTGGATTATCATCGCCATGGTAACAATTATATATGATATAATGGATAATATATACCCATTGACACCCCTGCCGAGATAGAGATGAAGAGAGAGAGAGAGAGAGATGAAGTGTGAAGAGTCTTCAGTGTCTTTGGGGAGCTGACAGACTTGCTCGTTCTTCCATCATCTCCTTGGCAACAGAATAATAATTAATCCACCTCTCTCTGTGTGTGTGTGTGTGTGTGTGTGTGTGTGTGTGTGTGCGTGTGTGTGCATGCGTGTGTGTGTGTGAAGGCATCTCTGTGAATGTGGATCATGTTTTTCTGCAGTGTATGTGTGATTTTTGTTGCAGTCTGCAGTGATGCAACATATCTTTGCTTTAAAATGTAGGGCAGCTGTTAGCGGGGAGAAAGGGAGGGATGATGCAAAGGGGGTAAAAAAGGGGGAGATGGAGGGGAGACAGAGGGAGACGAAGATGGAAACTTTTTGCCACCATTTCTCTACTTGGAAGGCAAAAAAAATGGATGTGACGATGTTTCTGTTCAATGAAGCAGATTCTCAGAACAGCGGGCGGTAAAAGCGAAACACACCTAATTCCACTTTAACAGATAATATAAGAAATTAAATAATAAACAAAAATAATAATACAAATTATACTGATAATTATTATTATTTTTCAAAATAATAACAATTAAAAAAAATATTATAAATATTTATATATTAAAAAAAACGAAATCAAATAAAAATTCATACAGCGATTCATTAATTTATTCGTTAAAAACTAAACAGAATAATCAATACTGGAGACGACATTTAGTAGAAACACAATGGCTGATAATACATATTGTTTTCATTATTGATTAGTCTGCCGATTGATTTCCTAGATTAATCTTTGGTCTATAAAATGGGAGAAAAAAAGTAAAAAAATGTGGGTCCCAGTTTCAAATTGTTGTCTTTAAAGGTCTTGTTTTGTCGTTTCAAACTCCAAAAATATTCCATTGAATATACTATAAAACAGAATCCATATTAGAATGGTTGAAAACACAATTTCATGCCATCTTTGCAAGAGAAAATACTTTTAAACTAAACAAATAAACAAGACAATTAACCGCAGGAATGTGAATGGAGTGCAACATGGATTAATACTGGGGCCACTTTCTGTTTAATCTATACATGCCTTTTGTATTCCAAAATAACAAATCTTAAATCTGCATTTTTCTTTTACCTAATCACATTTACATATTAAAAGCTCTCTCAAACCTGCATTTAAAACAGCAAACATTTTTGAAGAAATTTAATATATTTAGGGGATTTATGTGCGAGGGGAATGTAAATCACATTTTGAATCAAACCAGACAGAGGCGTTGTGTTGCACTAAAGTGAAAATAAAACAATTACAGCATCAACATATCTATTGTCAGGAGACTCCCTGCATTTATCTTGATCAACTTCATGCTTTATTTTGGCAGGATTTGTGTTATTTCTATTACGCAAGAGACAGGAATAAGGATCGGTGCAGCAGTAAATATCTTCGACATGAGGTATTCAGCTGAAACACGAGTGTGTGTACTCCTTCAAACTAAGGCCTAACATGCAGTAATATCACTACATTATGGTGACTGTGGCTGCGAGGGAGTGCGGGTGTCTTTCAACCAGAAGGTTGTGGGTTCGATCCCAGCCCGTGCACTCAACATGTCGATGTATCCTTGGGCAAGATACTTAACCCTGAGTTGCTCCCGATGGCCAACGGTGTGTGAATGCGTGTGAATGTTAGGTCCTAGAGTAAGGTACACTGCTCTGTATGAATGGGTGTGAATGGGTGAATGACATGTAGTATGTAAAGCACTTTGAGGGGTCTTAAAGAATGGATAAAGCACTATATAACTACAGTCCATTTACCATTATAGTATTTCTATTGCTACAACTTATATAATACACATTGTAGTTTTCAGTAAAGCAACAGCAATATTCTGAGTGGTTACAATATGATCTGCCTTTTTCCTGTGAAATTCTAGATATGGTTTTAAACTGGAAATCTTTCAAATTAAACAAATCCATGAAGGGGAAATCCCATTTTGTTTCCCACAATGGGGAAAGACAGAAGAAGGCAGTTAGATTGACAGATAAAGAGACAGGTAGTCAGGTATAGAGACAGAGTGTGTTTAAAGTTTCAGTGTATTTATGTCTCATGACAAAAAGCAGAACACACAGGAATGTTACTGACACTGTAAACCAAACAACATAAAATACTGTCTGTCCGACTGTCTCATAACATAAAGTCCTGCATTACTAATGTACTTTCTTGCCATTTTAGGGTTTATAGTACATCACACTTGTATAGAGAGGTGCAGTGATGACACATTTTTGTAGCTGAGCCT
>NC_136902.1:4722672-4740834 GCF_949606895.1 Notothenia rossii
GATGAATACTCAAGAAAAAAAGATTTGTAATTAAACCTTGAGGTGAGATCGTTTTGTGAAACTAAATTAATAATAATCCGTAATTAAAACTACTGATTAGTTTGTTTTTAACAATTAGAATGTGCACACACACACACACACACACACACACACACACACACACACACACACACACACACACACACACACACACACACACACACACACACACACACACACACACACACACACACACACACACACACACACACACACACACACACACACACACACACACACACACACACTCTAACAGACTTTTGTGTGTGTGTGTTGTTTTTTCAAAGGTCTAACCATGTTCAGAATTAGACTGGGTGTGGCCACATATACAGTAGACCCAAACATACACACACTTTTATTTTGTAGACGAGCCATGAAAGAGAGAAAGGAAGCAGATACAGTCGCTCTCTTTTCATTGAGACCACACACTGTTTTACTAGTGTGTGTGTGTGTGTGTGTGTGTGTGTGTGTGTGTGTGTGTGTGTGTGTGTGTGTGTGTGTGTGTATATATATATATATATATATGCGTGTGTGTGTGTGTGTGTGTGTGTGTGTGTGTGTGTGTGTGTGTGTGTGTGTGTGTGTGTGTGTGTATATATATATATATATATGCGTGTGTGTGTGTGTGTGTGTGTGTGTGTGTGTGTGTGTGTGTGTGTGTGTGTGTGTGTGTGTGTGTATATATATATATATGTGTGTGTGTGTGTATATATATATGCGTGTGTGTGTGTGTGTGTGTGTGTGTGTGTGTGTGTGTGTGTGTGTGTGTGTGTGTGTGTGTGTGTGTATATATATATATATGCGTGTGTGTGTGTGTGACGTCAAGCTAAAACATGTCCTTTGGGACAAACTTTATGGATTCTGCTGTAAAACACGGTCAATAAGAAGAGAGAGAGGAGGGTGAGACAGAGGGAGAGATGAGGGTGAGGAGGGCAGACAGAGGGGGGAGAGAGAGAGATGAAGTCATTTCCCAAGGTGAGTCCTGACGATGCACAGACACACACACAGAGGTGATAAACTCAGAGAGCAGAGAGAGAGAGTGTGTGTAGTATTTATCGGAGACTCCTGACCAGGAATGAAGAGTCATTTATCAGCTGGCAAGGACACACACACACTTTCTCTCACACACACACACACACACATAGTGACAACAGTTAAGATGATAAACCAACGTGATTAAAAAACAATAATACTAGGATCCATCTGGATGTATTTTGCAGCATTTTATCCTGAACACGATTATATTTTCTTTATTTTAAGGCATATTCACGAGTAACTTCCTAAAAAATACTAATAAACTTATTCCAAAAAGAATCCCTCTAAATCGTTACTTTTTTTTAACTTTTTGTGTTTAAGATGTTTCTGAATGTTGTCCTCTCTAAAACCGTAGCGACTAGTTGCAGATCATAAGCAAGAATCCAAGAGGAAGCTTCAAAAGTGGTGCAAAAGAAGGCAAATTGACCAAAAAGACAATGCTTACAACTGCCATACCTCACATACTAAAGAAAATACTTTTTAGGAAATTTCCACATTCAGTTTGAATAAAAAAATAGTCCATCTGAATCCTTATTTCTGACTGGATTTATCTACTTAATTGTGATTAGTCGTTTATTGATGTCGTCTTCTATCTAGGGATGTAACGATATATCGAATATCGCGATATTGCAGTAAATAGAGGTGTCAATACCGTCGTGAGACTGACAAAATATACCACGATTTCTTTAATAAAAAAAAAAAAAAAATTAATAAAAAAAAAAAAAAAAAAATTATTTAACCAGATGGTCCCATTGAGATCACCGATCTCTTTTTCAAGGGAGACCTGTCCAACATGGCAACAACTAGGTTACAACATGAACATAAAACAACAGATAACACAAACGGACATCATATTTACAGGGCTACCCTTTCCCCTCAACCTATCCTAAGGGAGTGCATGTATGTAGACACGTTAGTTTAGCTGCTATAGGCTTGGACTGTTGGGGAGGGGGGGCACCTTACTCAGTCTTTCAGGCTGTTTGTACCTGTGGACTTTCATGTTCCGATTAACCCAGCTTCCCCCAAATCTCTTTTTTGTGTCGATATATACGCCGGGATCCTGAGTCGAGGCTAATCCTGTTGCTGTGGTCGTGTGTCCTGGATCCTGTATCCTGAGCACTGGATATGAGTCGTGGACTTCGAGTCGTGGCTGAACCAGTCTCTGCGGTCCTGCCTGACTCTCATCATACTACTTCCCTGATGGCTCCCTCAGGATTGCTGACATCCTCGTGGATTCAGCTTCTTATTATAGACACATGCATTTCCAAACATTCGGTCTACCTATGTTGCAAATGTATTATCTTTTCGATTTACACACGGCATCTATTGCACGTCTGTCCGTCCTGGGAGAGGGATCCCTCCTCTGTTGCTCTCCCTGAGGTTTCGCCCGTGTTCCCCTTTAAACTGTGGGTGTTCTCTGGAAGTTTTTCCTTGTACGATGTGAGGGTCTAAGGACAGAGGGTGTCGTATTGTCATACTGATATTCTGTACAAACTGTGAAGTCCACTGAGACAAATGTAACATTTGTGATATTGGGCTATATAAATAAACATTGATTGATTGATTGATTGATTGACCTGTACATACCTAGAGACATAGACAAGTACCAACAGTATATTTATATCTCGCCCTGTCAATAAGCCTCACCTTCTTGGCAACAACTGTATTGTTTTTGAAGTGGTGGAGAGACAATTTACAGTTTGACCCACTGCTGTCACCCATGGCCAAAGCATATCTCTCTGTCCCAGCAACATCAGTACCAAGCAAGAGAGTTTTTTCCACAGCAGGGGATATTGTAAACACCCAAACATCCCAGCTTCTACCTGGAAATGTGGACATGCTCATATTCCTAAAAGATAACCTTGATGATGCTGAGTGAGTGAGTGAGTGAGTGAGTGAGTGAGTGAGTTAGAGTTGAGTTAGAGTTGAGTTAGAGTTACTTGAAAAACTAAAGTGAAACTTGATTTATTCTATTGCAGGGTCTGATTATTATATTGTTGACTCTTTAAATTACTACTATCCTACTAAAATACTGTACAAATCAGATTTATTATTTAATAAAAAAAAGAAAAAAAAATATTCCTTTATTTTTCAATATCGCAATAAATATCGTAACGTAGACTTTTTAATAGCGATATTGTCGTACCGTGAATTTTTAGTATCGTTACATCCCTAATAGAAACATCGTGACCAGGTGCAGATCATACCGTACGCAGGAATTAAAGAGGAAGCTATAGAAATGGCTGAATCAGAGACTGTCTCACAAATGTGTAGATGAATGAGCAACTTCAAGGGAAATAAAGTCCCATACAAAAAAACTCATCTTTGTAAGTAAGTAGTTTTACTTCAGCTCCAGACTGCGCATAATTCAGATTTTCATATTTTATTAACAAGTTCTTAAGTGAGAGGAAATTACAGGCTTTCATGAATCATGTTGAGGGTTAGACGAATGTGTTTCCTAAGAGGACTGAAAGGCACTTAAACACATAGCACCCTTAAAAAACTGTCTAGGATCTAGAGAGCCTGCAGCCTCTAGAAAGTAGACTCACATTTTTCTGTGTCCTTAACATCTCTGGTCTTACGGCCCGTCCACACGGCGGCGTGCGTTGAAGCTTCAACGCTTCTGCCCATTCACTTTGAATGGGGTGACGTCACACTTTGCCGAACTGCATTGTGGGAGCTTCGCTTTGCTCGCTTCAAAAGTTGAGCAATGTTCAACTTTTGAAGCTTCGACGGAAGCGTCAGCCAATCAGATCCTATGCCAGTACAAGCTCTAGCCAATCAAACCGCATGCTTGTGTGTCCGGGGCGGGAGATTCATGTGATTGGTCGAGCTTCAGACACGCCCGCCGGCAAGCTTCAACGCACGCTGCCGTGTGGACACTGTGTTAGGCTATAAAAAAGTAGGGGACAAATTGTACACACATCTCGGACAAATATAGCTAATACAATGCTAACCAAAAAACGCGAGTGGGGAAACACAAAACGTTATTGTCATGCAGAATAGTGTACTACTATTGTTGCAGCTTCCTTCCTTTGCCACTTTCCTATTTCCTATCAAGCCACTTAGACGCCTCAAACTGACTGTTGCTCTAACGCGTTTTCCTTCAATCTGATATGTTGCTTGGCCTCCGGGGGTGTGTTGATATTGTGCTATATGCTACATTTACTCAACATAAAATACCAAACTCTTCACACGTTCAACAAAGAAAACAGGCCTTTACAAGAGTCAAAACCAATCAAACCAAATGAACGGAGGTGCTCTGTCTGTCTTTCTTTGAGTAGGCTTGTATAACTTTAACAGTTCACATCTGAGCCTTGTGCCTCGGCGTCGTGGGAGTTGTAGTCCGATATACCGCCGTGACTACAGATCACAATTAGGTGGCCCTTTTTATAAAACAAAATACAGTCAAATGCAGTCATAGGTCAACTATGTATACAAATCAGATAAAATACTATACATAACAATAATAGTCATAATATATGAATATATAAATCCGCAATACAACACTAAGCTGACCTTTTGTGGGCATTAATGGTTTGTTACTAGCATTAGTTGCATAGCTACACCCTGTATTTTATATTCTCAGTGCCGATAAAGGAGGTTATCTGTCAAATATTTCAACATTATTTATATTTTCTAGAAATAATTTAAGTAAGAGGAAACTAGAGGTTTTCACAAATCATGGTGGGATTATTTTAAAGTGTTTCCCGAGGACACACACACACACACACACACACACACACACACACACACACACACACACACACACACACACACACACACACACACACACACACACACACACACACACACACACACACACACACACACACACACACACACACACACACACACACACACACACACACACACACACACACACACACACACACACACACACACACACGTCGTATTATTGTGTTACATTGTTGGAGAAGCCTGTGAGATTTTCAACGACATAATTACTCTGTAGCGATGTTAGTTTGACAATAAAGAATCTTGAACACACACACACACACACACAGGTCCCAGGTGTTTAGAGGTGCCTCCTAAACACCTGCATTTATTACTGTGGCAGCTAAACCATACAGAGAGAGAGAGAAAGAGAGAGTTACGAGTTGCTGCATTAAATAATTACAGGACACACACACACACACACACACACACACACACACACACACACACACACACACACACACACACACACACACACACACACACACACACACACACACACACACACACACACACACACACACACACACACACACACACACACACACACACACACACACACACACACACACACACACACACACACACACACACACACACACACACACAGTGTTGAAACAGGCCTGGCAAACTGCCACACACATACACCACGCGGAGGTCAAACAGTTAGGTAAACAGAGTAAATCATTTCTGTGCTCTGTGGCAGGTTCAAACACGTTAGCAGCGCGACACACCAACGCTAACACACCAACGCTAACACGCTAACAACATTAACATTAACAGCCAACACACACTCACGCAGGGATAATGAGGCTCAGAGCAAAGACCCTTTTACCCCCGCCCCATTACACCCTGGAGTGTGTAGCTCGCTGTGTCCTTTTCTGCTGCGTTTAGTAGATTAAATGCGACCAAAAGGTATTTTTCAGAATAAAAGCAAAACAATGAGATGAGATGCTAAACGTGTCAGAAAACCATGAACCTGAACACAATGAACATGATTGTTACAGTAACGCACCATTTTCTGTCCGTTGCACTCTTGATACGCACTGCTGTAAATATTAAAGCATACATATTTTATAAATTTAAAATCAGTGGATCTGTGTCTGAAGAAACTAAGGTTTCATTTGTTTTTATACATTTCATGTAAATACGTTTTATTACATGTGAAGTTTTATAACTAATTATATAAGTCTGCAGCAGCTTCTAACTTCATCACAGGAGCTGATCCCACATCTGCTTTCAACTTAAACATCTTGAAACACTCACACACACACACACACGCTAGAACTGTAAGTTGACGTCTTAACATCTCATTGATTCCACCCTGCCAAACCCTTAACACACACACACACAGGAAAAAAGACACACACACAGTCACCCATAGAGAACAATGCCTTGACTTGCCAGACCGACCCATCAACCCATTGTAATGCCCAGCCCCTGGCACTGTTGCACACACACACACACACACACACTCTCTCACACGCACACACATACACAAACTCTCTCACACGCACACACACATACACAAACTCTCTCACACGCACACACAAACTCTCTCACACGCATACACACACACACACACACACACACACACACACACACACACACACACACACACACACACACACACACACACACACACACACACACACACACACACACACACACACACACACACACACACACACACACACACACACACACACACACAGGATTTATGGGCAGCTGGTTGGCCCCTGACAGCAGAACAGACATAAATCTACGCCCTGGCTTCGGACTTGGCCGGTTCCCCCTGATCCATTTAGAGCCTATTAGATGTAGGTAGGGCGGTGGTGTGTGTGTGTGTGTGTGTGTGTGTGTGTGTGTGTGTGTGTGTGTGTGTCCAATGACAATTGTTGAGCCAATCAGATTAGTTCCTTCTGTCTCAAACAATTACACAGGAGCTCTGTGAGTATAACCCAGCACCACAACAGTATTGTGTGTGAGGGCTAAGGCTCTTTAAAACACTTTAGAAACACGTTGCTTCAGTTTGCATCAAATTCTAACTTCTTCCGGAAAGCCATAACTCAGTGAAATGTGAAAACACAGCCATAAAACACACATTTTTAGATTCAGTTTGACTTACACTTCATGAAAACAGTCGTATATCTGATGTTCATAATGAATACATGTCTGTAAATCTGCTTTGAAGACATAGAAGACATGGCAGATGGATTTGCTTTGGCATCTGCCGGGTTCACTCAGTCGGAAAGTTATAAAGCCACAGCTGATGCTTTGGTACACTGCAAACAGGAAGTGCTAATAGCTTATTGGGCATATTTTACTTCGTATGTTTTTGTCTCCATACGGCTCCACTACTCTAAAGCCTTATCAGAGAGAGAAACAGATATAAAGATAGTGTGTGAGGTTAGGGTACTTTAAGAAGAATTCACAACTCAGTGAAATGTTAAAACACACCCCTTTTTAGATGTGACTCACAAACTCAGAGGACAGCAAAACATATCATTTACATTCTCAATAGAAGCTCCTAAATCCGCTTCACAATCAAAGCCGCAGAATCTGTGTTTAAGATTCCTTCAGTCACAAAGTAACGTAGTGATCGTTGAGTGTAGGTACACTGCAAACAGGAAGTGCTAACAGCCGATTCTGCATACTTCACTTTGTATGTTTTCGTCTCTGAAAGGCTCCACTACTGTAACGCCTTATCAGATTTAGACTTTCTGTCTCTGACGCTGACTGAGGAGCTCTGTGACGACATACTGATATTGTGTGTGAGATTAAGGTACTTTTACATGTATTGCTTCAGTTTCCCTCAAATGATCACTCCTTCTGGCAGCCATAACTAACTGACACAGAAACATGAATTTGTAAAACACATTTGAAAGACCAATATGATGTATTTGACACATTTGTCCTAATATTATTTTTGGATGCTTTAACTGTGGTTTTAGTTTTGTATGTGTGTAATTGTCAGCCTGCGTTTGCACGTAAGCTTGCCTCAAAGGCCCCTTAAGGAACACATTAAGTATTTGGAGAGGAGTAAAGAGAGAGTCATGAAAGTAAAACTTACTCTCCTCCAAACGATGTGTGTTTGTTTATTTTGCTTTGTGTTGTTTATTTGCAGGAGGAAAGAGGCAGGAGTGGAGCGATCTGATCCTGGCTGTGAGGAAATATAGAAGATTTTAGCCTATTTTGATAAAACTGACCTTTCATTGATTTTTAACCGCTTTCAAACTCTAAGAATTTGGAAGAATAATATTGATTTGTAGTGTGTAAATTGTTGTTGTGTACTTCTTTAATATTAAAACTGACTTCTCCTCAGTGACGCAGTTGGATGCTTTTATTTTGAAATTAACTTAAAACACACTTGTTAGATTTAAAGGGGTTGCAGGGGGTTCAATGTTGCCACGGAAACTGGCAATCGTCTCTAATCGAATTTATAGCCAATCAAAACAAAAACACAGCTGTTCCCTACCATCTCTGAATCTGTATTGATGTGCGTGTTAGTGTGTGTGTGTGTGTGTGTGTGTGTGTGTGTGTGTGTGTGTGTGTGTGTGTGTGTGTGTGTGTGTGTGTGTGTGTGTGTGTGTGTGTGTGTGTGTGTGGTGAGCCCAGGTGTGATGCTTCCTGCTCCAATCACACACCAATCAACCTCAGTTAATATCCAACCATAAAATATCACGGCTTATTGGCTAAATGAAGTGTGTGTGTGTGTGTGTGTGTGTGTGTGTGTGTGTGTGTGTGTGTGTGTGTGTGTGTGTGTGTGTGTGTGTGTGTGTGCCCGCGTTACAGCAACAGAAACAGTTTACAGCTCATTCAAACTTTCAATACCTTCTCACAATATTCAGCCAATCAATGGCCTTGCTCGACTCGGCTCGTTTCATTGGTGGAGATCCGGCAAGGATAATTAACAACAAGGTCAAACACCACTGGAGGAAACATGGACGAGCATTTTAGATTGATTTCCTCCCAGGTAGCCATTGGTTGAATTCAATTGTATCAAAAATAAACCTGAAGAGATTTATTTTAAGAGTGTATTTGTTTGTCAATTTTAGTTTTGTTATTCTCTACTAGTATCCATTTGTTGAAGCAGATACTTCATCCAGCAGAGAAAGCTTTGTTTTTACGGAGCTCCGACGTCACGTTGTTGTTTACGTCCGCCATCTTGTATACGGGCGTTCTCGCAAGAAGTGATATATCTTAAAGGTCCCATGTCATGGCCATTTCTACTGATCATAATTCCATTGTTGAGGTCTACTACAATAGATTTATATTGTTCAATGTTCCAAACTCACATTGGTTTCTCAAACAGCATCTCTGTATAGTATGTGTATCCACTCTCTGTCCTAAACGGCTTGTTGGAGCTCCTGCCCCCCCCTCCCCCCTCCCTATGAGCCCAGTGGCCGTCTGCGAGACAGCGAGACACAGCGAAACCCAGCCCGAACACACACACACACGCAGCCTGGCTGGGAGTTTGTGTGTGTGCTCACACACCGACTCACAGCCTCGCCGCGTCCCGCCGTCTCAGGGAGGAGAAATTGGCGGAGCTGCAGCTGAGAAAAGATTGAGTGTGTGTGAGGAAGTCCGCGGATTGGTCCATTTGAACCAATCCACGGACTTAACGTAACGGCTCCAGGGATTGGTCCATTTGAACCAATCCACGGACTTAACGTAACGGCTCCACGGATTGGTCCATTTGAACCAATCCACGGACTTAACGTAACGGCTCCACGGATTGGTCCATTTGAACCAATCCACGGATTTAACGTAACGGCTCCACAGATTGGTCCATTTGAACCAATCTACGGACTTAACGTAACGGCTCCACAGATTGGTCCATTTGAACCAATCCACGGACTTAACGTACCGGCTCCACGGATTGGTCCATTTGAACCAATCCACGGACTTAACGTAACGGCTCCACGGATTGGTCCATTTGAACCAATCCACGGACTTAACGTAACGGCTCCACGGATTGGTCCATTTGAACCAATCCACGGACTTAACGTAACGGCTCCAGGGATTGGTCCATTTGAACCAATCCACGGACTTAACGTAACGGCTCCACGGATTGGTCCATTTGAACCAATCCACGGACTTAACGTAACGGCTCCACGGGTTGGTCCATTTGAACCAATCCACAGACTTAACGTAACGGCTCCACGGATTGGTCCATTTGGGTATGGGCACGTCACTGTACCCAGGAAGAAAAAGAGAAATGTCCAACGAGGCGTTCTGGGGCAGCATAGACAGGTCTTCTCTGTGTTAGAGTTTTACTCCCTACAGGGTGTACTTTGAGGGTTTGTGACTCTGCAGACCGTTTACATGCAGAAAAACCTTCATGACACACAAGGGGACGGGTAAGCATGACATGTGACCTTTAAGATCCGCGCCATAGTATAACCTCATACAATATATTTCTAGAAAAACCCTGATTAATACAATGACCTTAAGCAAAAAAGCATTGGCGGGTAATTATGGCTAGCTAGCATTAGCATCGCTTCAAGTACAAAAACAGCTTTAGGAGTAGAACCAATGAGTGTTTGTTTTTCCTGCCCTCTATTTCTCTATGTCCCTGAAGGCACCACGGTTTTAAAGCTCTCAGTTGTGACACTGTTAGTTATAAAACACTGCGTTTTCTTTGTTGACGACAACTGTTGCTGTCTAAATATAAAGACTTCTCCATCATGTATTTATGAGGGTAAAGTGAACCGGACACAGGAGGGAAATGTTTATAAAAATAAGGGGGACAGGAAATTTAACTTTTAGACGCTGACTCATGCTGATCACTTCATTTCCATTTTGAGAGGATAGCGGGGGAATCAGACCGGCAACAACAACAACAACAACAACAACAGCCTGTGTTTACGTCTGTCAGTGTGACGTTAACATCCACTGCTGTGTGCTTCATTATTAAATATCAACGCTGGTGAATCAAATCAGCTCAATCTGCAGCTAACTGTGAAATATAATTGGATTTTTTACATATTTCTTATGTTTTTGCATTTTGTCCTGAATCACAACATCTCAATATTCAACTTAAAAAAGACCCTTAAACGTGCATGTGTTCTAGGATTAAGCCCCATATTTAATTTAAGGGTTATCTGATCCTTATTCAATCGAGGGACCGTGTATCTCTGATTTGAGGGGGATGATTTATCGTCACTGTTCTGGATAAGGTTGAGGGCAGAGACAATGTTATTATGGTATTGTGGGAGGATGATTCATAGAGCCAGTCAAAGGGTTGACCTACAGATTTTTATTTCATTCAGTGCAGCAGTTTTGACCTTAAAGAGGTGGACAAACCATAAAAAAACTACAATTTAACAGCGGTCAAAAGCTGTTATCTGTCCCGGCTGATGCAGACACACACCTGTACTAACAGAGCGACTAGCAGCTATCCAACATGCTTTTCCGGTTATCACCCGTCCCCTTGTGTGTGATGAAGGTTTTTCTGCATGTAAGCGGTCTGCAGAGTCACAAACCCCTCAAAGTAAACCCTGTAGGGAGTAAAACTCTAACACAGGGAAGACCTCTCTATGCTGCCCCAGAACGCCTCGTTGGACATTTCTCAGTTTCCATTGTTTGCTTCCTGGGTTCTGTGACGTGTGAACACCCAGATCAACAACAAATGACCGGACTGGCCCAAATGGACCAATCCACGGAGCCCCTCACACACCAGGATCCCTTGGCTAACTAACAGGGAGTCCCATTGACTTGCATAGAGCTCCCTGAACGCTGGTAATAGATGAGTTGGGGTGCTGGAGAAATGCTCTCAGCAGACCCATTCTCACAGCGTTATAAACCTTTTTCTTACTCAATATCAAGCCACACTTATTGTTTTTACTTCGGCTGTGAGTGTTTGTGTGCTCAGGGTCAGTTTTGCTTGTTCTCGCTGTATCGACGACCCGGAAACCTGTCCGCTCCTTGCAGCAGCGAGCCGACCAATCAGAGCACACTGGGCTCACAGGGAGGGGGCGGAGCTCCAACAAGCCGTGTAGGACAGAGAGTGAATACACATACTATACAGAGATGCTGTATGAGAAACCAATGTGAGTTTGGAACATTGAACAATGTACATCTATTCTAGTAGACCTCAACAATGGAATTATGATCAGTAGAAATGGCCATGACATGGGACCTTGAAAACATACCGATTAATTCACTACTGCATTTACTATTTGTGCAATACCTTGTTTTCTTTTGTGTTTTTTTTGCTGCTGCAACGCAAACCTTTCCCAATTTGGAATCAATCTCTTATCTTACTCGGTTAAATGTCGTTATTCAGTTGAATGATTTTATTCGAAGTGATGTCATTAAATACATCAACATATTAAAAGCTGGATTCAAAAAACCTAAAAGAAGCTCTTTAAATGTAAGAGACATAAATACACTGCAGAAGAAGGCGAATTAAAGAAGTTCAAAACAAATAAAAAATGTGTCGAATCGTCTTTTTCCTGCAGATAGATGGTCTAGCAACAGGATACTATATCAAATATCTGATGTATTTTCCAAGTGATGGATAAGAACAGGAACTTAATGAGGGTCAAATGGGGAAACCAGATACAGATTTGAAAACATCTTCAGTTTATTATGCATTTAAGTTTCCTCGATTTTCGTAGTGAAGAAATCAAACTTTGAGCCCGAAACCAAATCATTTCTCCACCTCACAATCTGTTTTTTGCAGGTGGTTGTACAAAGCTGTAAACTGTTCTCTCCACAGGTGAGAGGCACAGGTGCGACCTCACAATGAAATTAAAAACAACCGATGATCACGTCTTTGGGGGAAAGCAGCTAACTGAACACCGCCTCACTTCAGCGAGCTTTGGTTCCTCTCCGAGCCAGAGAGGGAAACAGGTGCAGGCGTCTGCTACTAATAATCATCTATATGAATCTAAATCAACAGATTAATTTCCCTCTCTGGCTGCGAGCATCATTCCCCGGTCGCTGCCGGATGGAGAGGAGAAAAGAAAAAGCAGAAAATGTGGTTTGGAAGAAGAGAGAAGCAGGTGCAGGCGGCTCGGTTACAAACAGACATTACTGTTATTAGAATAAAAGCTTCAATTCCCCGTCGTCTCATTAGCCAATAATGGCTCCGTTCCCTCTGAATGCCACAGCTGATTGGCTGACTCATCTCCGCTAATTCACTTTGTGCTAATGGGAAAAAGGAAGAGGAGGAGGAGGAGGAAGAGCAGGAAGTGTTCTTTTATAATGAAAACGCAGGAAAAAGACAGAAAGAGCTTTCAGTTTGTGGAAATCTGCCGAGTAGAAAACATTGATTTTATATTTTTCTTTACTGTTTTCCAGCTGGAGGAACACAAACGCAGTCAGTGGCAGCGGAAGAGTTAGCAACGATTATTACCTCAAACCAGTCCAGAATCTCCCAAACATTCCCACATTAAACCAGTCCAAATTCTGATCAAAATACTGCCTCAAACCAGTCCAAATTCTGATCAAAATACTGCCTCAAACCAGTCCAAATTCTGATCAATATACCGCCTTAAACCAGTCCAAATTCTGATCTAAATACCGCCTTAAACCAGTCCAAATTCTGATCAAAATACCGCCTTAAACCAGTCCAAATTCTGATCAAAATACCGCCTCAAACCAGTCCAAATTCTGATCAAAATACCACCTTAAACCAGTCCAAATTCTGATCAATATACCGCCTCAAACCAGTCCAAATTCTGATCAAAATACCGCCTCAAACCAGTCCAAATTCTGATCAAAATACCACCTTAAACCAGTCCAAATTCTGATCAATATACCGCCTCAAACCAGTCCAAATTCTGATCAAAATACCGCCTTAAACCCGTCCAAATTCTGATCAAAATACCGCCTTAAACCCGTCCAAATTCTGATCAAAATACCGCCTCAAACCAGTCCAAATTCTGATCTATATACCGCCTTAAACCAGTCCAAATTCTGATCAATATACCGCCTCAAACCCGTCCAAATTCTGATCAATATACCGCCTCAAACCAGTCCAAATTCTGATCAAAATACCGCCTTAAACCCGTCCAAATTCTGATCAAAATACCGCCTTAAACCCGTCCAAATTCTGATCAAAATACCGCCTTAAACCAGTCCAAATTCTGATCAATATACCGCCTTAAACCCGTCCAAATTCGGATCAAAATACCGCCTTAAACCAGTCCAAATTCTGATCAAAATACCGCCTCAAACCAGTCCAAATTCTGATCAAAATACCGCCTCAAACCGGGCCAAATTCTGATCAATATACCGCCTTAAACCAGTCCAAATTCTGATCTATATACCGCCTTAAACCAGTCCAAATTCTGATCAAAATACCGCCTTAAACCAGTCCAAATTCTGATCTATATACCGCCTTAAACCAGTCCAAATTCTGATCAAAATACCACCTTAAACCAGTCCAAATTCTGATCAAAATACCGCCTCAAACCAGTCCAAATTCTGATCAATATACCGCCTCAAACCAGTCCAAATTCTGATCAAAATACCGCCTTAAACCCGTCCAAATTCTGATCAAAATACCGCCTTAAACCAGTCCAAATTCTGATCAATATACCGCCTTAAACCCGTCCAAATTCTGATCAAAATACCGCCTTAAACCAGTCCAAATTCTGATCAATATACCGCCTTAAACCCGTCCAAATTCTGATCAATATACCGCCTCAAACCAGTCCAAATTCTGATCAAAATACCGCCTTAAACCAGTCCAAATTCTGATCAATATACCGCCTTAAACCCGTCCAAATTCTGATCAAAATACCGCCTTAAACCAGTCCAAATTCTGATCAAAATACCGCCTCAAACCAGTCCAAATTCTGATCAAAATACCGCCTTAAACCAGTCCAAATTCTGATCAATATACCGCCTTAAACCCGTCCAAATTCAGATCAAAATACCGCCTTAAACCAGTCCAAATTCTGATCAATATACCGCCTCAAACCAGTCCAAATTCTGATCCATATACCGCCTCAAACCAGTCCAAATTCTGATCAATATACCGCCTTAAACCAGTCCAAATTCTGATCAATATACCGCCTTAAACCCGTCCAAATTCTGATCAAAATACCGCCTCAAACCAGTCCAAATTCTGATCAAAATACCGCCTTAAACCAGTCCAAATTCTGATCAATATACCGCCTTAAACCCGTCCAAATTCTGATCAAAATACCGCCTTAAACCCGTCCAAATTCAGATCAAAATACCGCCTTAAACCAGTCCAAATTCTGATCAATATACCGCCTCAAACCAGTCCAAATTCTGATCCATATACCGCCTCAAACCGGGCCAAATTTAGACAGAAATACAACTTTGAAACTGTGTAGAATGTGTTGAATATGCCTTTTAAAACCAGCTACAAATTAGATAAGACACCACCTAAAACTAGTCCGGATTGTGAACAGTATACCGTCTTATTACTTGTCAAAAATAGAGGAGAAATGTTTTATAAACAAACATGTCTGAACAAGACAGAAAGAGCTTTCAATTTGTGGAAATCTGCAGAGAAAACAATATATGTAGGAGGAGCAAAAACATTATTAGTGTCAGCAAAATAATTCAATCTTAAACAAAATACAAATCTGAAACGGTCTAGAATCTGTCAAATGAGCCACATTACAACTGGCTTTTTCACTATAGTCAAGGTTTAATGGATCCACACTCTTTATAAAGTTGTTGTTTGTTTTCATTTAACTATTACATCTAATTGTGTTTGTCTCGGTAAAACGGTCTTGAACTTCCAGAGGAACGTTAGCCTCTTTGTTTAGGATTCAAACTGAGATGACCCCGGGGTCCTCCTCGTCGTCAGCGTTATTGTCTCAAACTTGACAAACTTCACCCAAAGCCACAGAAGAAGAGAGGATGGATTACTGGCCCCGAGCTTCAGACACAACATGTCACTCAAAGAGACACACACACTCAAAGTAATGACACAGAAACTAAAATACTACAACTGGGCCGAGACAACCACAAAGACAGGCAACAACAGAGACTCATATTTTATATTTAAAGTAGAAAAACAAGCAAATAGAGAAACAAATCTACAAATAGACCAAATACACTACAGAAAGGTTCAATGTACCCACAAAGAGGAGCACAGTTTATCACTGACTATGCAAACAGAAAAACAAAAACAAGAAACTCTAAATGACTAAAAACAAACATAAAGAGACAAACAAAATGCCTAATAAAACTATAGTTGCTAAACAAATGCAGAGAGACTAACGACCACTATGAAAAATAAACATCAACAACCGCAGAGACACAAAATGACACGAATTATAGTCCAAATAACTGCAAAATCACTCACAACATGTACTGTATGAAAAAGGGAAAAACAGCCACAAAAAGTGTGTGTGTGATGTTCCTGTGTAGCAGAGGTTGTGGGGTCTTTTGCCTATGTGTGTGTTGTTAGGCCCCTTGTGACGATAAACTGATTTTCATGTGTAAAATCTGTGGAATGTCCCTTTGAATGGAAATCATGACAGAACTCAGACACACACACACACACACACACACACACACACACACACACACACACACACACACACACACACACACACACACACACACACACACACACACACACACACACACACACACACACACACACACACACACACACACACACACACACACACACACACACACACACACACACACACACACACACACACACACACACACACACACACACACACACAAAGTCAACTAAACCTGCAGAACTTTAGAGCTGAAAACATGGAAGACCTCCACATCGCAACATCACTGTGTGTGTGTGTGTGTGTGTGTGTGTGTGTGTGTGTGTGTGTGTGTGTGTGTGTGTGTGTGTGTGTGTGTGTGTGTGTGTGTGTGTGTGTGTGTATCGGGCGGTGCGGTCAGTGCAGCGTGTCTCCTCTCTCCCCTCAGGCCTGTTTGTTTTGGATGCAGATCAGAGAGTTTCTGACACACACACACACACACACACCGGACACACACACTCACGGACACACACATACACTTAGAGACTGACACACACACAACCATCCACCCGGGACGTCCCCCCCGCAGCTTCCTGTCGCTGCGATCTCTCCTCACATAGTGATGACATCATCAACCGCTCTGACCCAATCAGCTGTCAGATCAGCTGATACCCCAACACTTCTATTGTCGCCACGGCAACTGCTATCACAACAACTGTTAGTGAACGACTGTTTCTGTCTTTTTAGTGACTGATGTTTAACAACAACCAGTTAATGTATGGTGGCATATATTGTATACAACATAAACATGTAGGTACTTTTTTATGGTTTGTCATAAGTTTCATATTCCATTTTATGGTTGAACAAAACTTGAAGAGGGACATTTTTAACTGTTGTTACTCAACCTAAGAAAAACAGAGGAAAAACAGATTCTCTTCTTTGTCTTTTTCTCCTCAGTTTTCCTTCAGATTAAATCTCTCTTTTTCGTTCTACGTCTCTCTCCCATGCATGCTGGGAGCAGAGGTGAGAGTTGGATCGGTTCACAAACTAAATCTGGCTCCTGGAAGTAAACAGAGCGTCTGCCGTGTTTACAGACATGATGTATGGAAGCATTAACATCTCCTCTGTGACCGTGACCGTATTAACATGTTGACGCTGAGGGACGATGCCTCTGTAGGTTGATTTCTATACGAATGAACAGAAAGCAGAGGCGGTGTTTAAAAGCCAGACGTGTGTGTGTGTGAAGGATTCAGTGAGAAGCTTCCAGAGAGTGTGTGTGGACAGTCAGATGAGATTATGTTGTTAGAGGAGGCAGACTGGGAACCATCCCAACTACACTCAGCCTGCCGCTGGAGAAAAAAGAGGAGTATGAAACCTTAGACCAGTCCTAAATATGTACAAATATACAACCTTAAACTAATATCAATATCAACTAAATAACAGTCCATAATCTAAGCAATAAACTGCTTAAACCAGCCCAAATCAGGACAAAATACACATTTAAAACAGCCTAAAATCTGTTGATTATACCACCTTAAACCAGCCTAACCTCTGAACACCATCTTAAAATTGTTCAAAAAGAGTTAGAAATACTACCTTAAAAATCTAAAATATGATAGATATACCACCTCAAAGCAGTCCACAACCGCACAAATATAAATAATTAAACAAGCCTACGAAATCTGAACAATATACTGCTTTAAATCAGTATACATTTGGTAAAAAATACCACCTTAAAGCCCCTTAAATCTGTCAAACATACAACCTGAAACCAGCTTAAACCCTAAAAATAGCTACCACCTTAAACAATTCCAGTATATACAATGTATGCCACATTATAACTGTCCAAATCCTGACAAAAATACCACCTCAAACCAGCTATACATCGGAGTAAGAT
>NC_136902.1:4741034-4761034 GCF_949606895.1 Notothenia rossii
GCAAAATCTGTGACAAGCTTCTGAGAACACAACAGCCCTCAGTTTCGCCGCTTATTCCCAGAGACACCGGTGACACTACCTTTAGATCTTATCCTCTAACAGCAAACAATCAACGTGCTCCAACAATATCATCTTTACAACTGAGAGGCTAAACAGTGTTTTGTTCTTACTGCTTTTACCGGTTGTTAGTTCATGTGTCTTATTTGATTTCTTATTTGATTTCTTATTTAATTTAAGGTCAACTTTTGCTCTTAATTAGAATTTGCTTCCCACTTTTTAAAACGGTTTTAATTCACATGTCGTCTGAGTTCTTACTGGTTGCTGCTCTAAATGTATTTACATTGTTTTGTCCAGTGTGAATATTTCCCCGCATTTCGCCTTTTTATTTAAAAATAAATTCAATATATTTTATGTCTTGAACTGAAAGAGTGATTGATAATTTGGCAGAACAACGACTGCACAATATTGTTACAAAAATTACATGTTCTGCAATATATATATGTTCATTGTGTGTATATTTAGAAATGGAAAACTATAGAAGTTTTTACTCTATGTTGACAATTCCTATTTTTGGCTTTGCCTTACGGTTAAAAAAACCATAATCTAACTCAGGGGTTCTCAAAGTGGCGGTCGCGAGACCTTGAGTGGGGGTCGAAAGATGATTACAAAATAAAATGGAAAATTAAAAAAAATTGATTTATTCTGTTAATAATTTTTTTCGTTTAATTAACGTTTGCATGGAACATTTTTTTCTTTGACAATCCACTAGCACCGTGTTTCTGAAACATTTTCTTTTCACTAGCACCCCCCCCCCCCCCCCCCCCCATAGGCGAGTGCCAGTCTCTGGCACTGTTATTTTTGGGGTCAGAAGTTTTGGAACCCCAGATCTTTGCTTTTCTTTTTAAGACAAAATGTTATTTTTCTATGTATTTCCTTTCAGGTTTTGTTCAATACCTAGCGGGGTCTTCTTTGGTTGTTTAAAACCGCAATATCTTTTGGTTGATTCTTAAATATCTGCTCACAGTTAGGTTGTTTCGTCGTATTAAGCAGCAAAAAAGTTGTTGCATCTCATAGCTGCTGTTATTTGTCTTTTTGAGATTGCTCGTCCTGCAAGGGGAGTATTCTGCACAACTCAATGTCGACGTTGCAGCCCTTCGAATAATCAACAATGAAATGAACATTTAGTTGAAGCTACAGGAAGGTGTGATCTCCTTCTGAAAGGAAACACTTCAACCAGATTCCTGCAGCTCTGATATCTGAGCTCAAGTCTTTTTTGGGGGGGATTTTACATAATAACTGACAGCTTTAATAAGTCCTGACAAACAAACTTCTGTAATCTGCTGCCCTGTCGTGTTAATTACGGAGTCAGTGTGTCATTTTACGTCTGGCAAACGAGACGTGACTTCAGACACGTGGAGGTCTGAGCTTCATTAATACATCTGAGGAAGAAGAAGGAAAGAAGAAGAAGAAGAAGAAGAGGCTCTTTTGGGAGACGTCTTTGCTTTGATTAAACATTAAAAATAAAAACCAGACACAGCTGGGCTCAGATTAACTTTCACAAAGTCACGAATCTGACAGCCGTGATGAGGAGTGCGGCTCCGACTGACTGCCGCTAATGAGACACTAGAAGAACAGTTTCTGCTGAAAGACAGAGCGTTACAAGACGTCTTCTCAAACCAGCAGCGACAGAGAGGTACAGTAAGACGAGCCCAATTAACCCTGTGACACACACACACACACACACACACACACACACACACACACACACACACACACACACACACACACACACACACACACACACACACACACACACACACACACACACACACACACACACACACACACACACACACACACACACACACACACACACACACACACACACACACACACACACACAAGAGGCAGTGAAAGATCAGCACATTAGTTAATTAGCCCGCTGAGCTGGGGGAGAGTGGAGAGGTCGACAGATGGACCAGTGTGTCTGTGTGTCTGTGTGTGTGTGTGTGTGTGTGTGTGTGTGTGTGTGTGTGTGTGTGTGTGTGTGTGTGTGTGTGTGTGGGTGTGTGTGTGTGTGTGTGTGTGTGTGTGTGTGTGTGTGTGTAGACAACAGACAGCTGGGCAGACAGAGGAGACGGATAGAGTTTCTTTAACTGGACTACGATTTCACTGGACCATCCATCAACCTGCTGAATACAGTGTGTGTGTGTGTGTGTGTGTGTGTGTGTGTGTGTGTGTGTGTGTGTGTGTGTGTGTGTGTGTGTGTGTGTGTGTGTGTGTGTGTGTGTGTGTGTGTGTGTGTGTGTGTGTGTGTGTGTGTGTGTGTGTGTGTGTGTTACATTAAATCCTCAGAAGGTAGGAAAGTTAAACTGAGCTAATGCTGCTTTCATGTTCCATCAGTACGATCGTAAATATGAGCATTCAAACATTCTCAGTTATGCAGTTCAAGGACAGGGATAAACATTCTAAAGCCCTGCGCTCACGAAATAAACACCTGGAAACATGTCTGACTCTTCTAGTTAAAACAAGACAAAGGAATGAGGTAGTGCACATGTTTATAAGCCTCTGAAAAGCCACTCAATAGTCAAAAATGTGCAAGTAAAATGTTGTGTGTTTTCAAGTTAAAAGCAGGTGATGTAATCAAAGATAACGATTGTTCCCGTGATCTGAGTGTGTCAGAAAATCAGGATTAAAACGGTGTCAATTAATCATAAAATCGATATTCTTGACCAAACTCTATTGGAGTGTTGTCGATAAATACTGATTGGATGCAAGCCTTTTGACACATGACATATTCTGGGGAGTGTTTTCATCAGTCAGGGAGAAAGAAAGGAAGTCTTGTGTGTTTTTTTGACAGTTTTGCAGCTTGTGAATTTGCTGAGTCGGGAAATGTCTCTCTGTTGGAAAGACCTTCAGAGCGAGTCAGCAAAACACAAGACCTCCGACTCATCATAACAGCTGTTCATTCTGGACTTATTTTATTTTATTTTCAACCGTTTCTGGATCACAATTGATTGTTATGCCTTGTTTTTACTGTCTTAATTTACTTCTACATGTCTGTGTGTTTCAGTTGATTGGAATAATGTATTGATATGATGACGGCATAGGAATAATAGGTATGGCAAGTCAAAGAATATACATTAAAATATGACATTTACAGTCAAACATTTTCAACATTTGCCAGCATATTTATTATGGTTATTTAAGTCAGAAATAGTTTGTGTTGTTTAAGATTTTAAGGGTGAAATCTTTTAGACAGTAAATCAAAATTATCCGAGTATTTTTTACGTTTGTCGTCAAACTTTTGAGAGTAAAATTAAAAAGTATAATTATTTGAATCAGTTTTTTAACTTCAAACGTGAAAAATCATGTGATAGCAAATCAGGATTTCTTATTCGATGCTAGTCAACATTACAAGACATACAAATAAATAGCAATTCCAATATCACTCTCTAAGTGAATATATAGAATAAGAAAGTCACTTTTTATTAAGTATTTGTTGTTTGTTAACAGAAGCAGTTTGAGTTAATGATCTCATCATTTCCACTTTCATGGATATTTCTATTAACGTCACTTCATTTATTTTGTCTCCGTCTGGAAGAAATTAGCTTCCATAAGTTTGATAAATCTAAATGTCTTATTTAGATTTGTTTGTTGCTCTGCAGCAAATCTCCCATAAATACCCCAGTAATAATAAAACATGTTCTGACTGGCAAACAAACCAGAGTCCTTTAACGTCACTCGTGATTTCATCTCAAAACAAACAGAAAGTCTTTATCTGTGGGAAGATATTTGTACTTGTGTCTATCTTATGCTCATTTTCAGGTTCATATCAGTAGTGTCTCTACTTTAAAGAGTCCTCTCCTGCTGATGTTCAGGTGTATATCAGAATGTAGTGTCTCTACTTTAAAGAGTCCTCTCCTGCTGATGTTCAGGTGTATATCAGTATGTAGTGTCTCTACTTTAAAGAGTCCTCTCCTGCTGATGTTCAGGTGTATATCAGTATGTAGTGTCTCTACTTTAAAGAGTCCTCTCCTGCTGATGTTCAGGTGTATATCAGTATGTAGTGTCTCTACTTTAAAGAGTCCTCTCCTGCTGATGTTCAGGTGTATATCAGTATGTAGTGTCTCTACATTAAAGAGTCCTCTCCTGCTGATGTTCAGGTGTATATCAGTATGTAGTGTCTCTACTTTAAAGAGTCCTCTCCTGCTGATGTTCAGGTGTATATCAGTATGTAGTGTCTCTACTTTAAAGAGTCCTCTCCTGCTGATGTTCAGGTGTATATCAGTATGTAGTGTCTCTACTTTAAAGAGTCCTCTCCTGCTGATGTTCAGGTGTAAATCAGTATGTAGTGTCTCTACTTTAAAGAGTCCTCTCCTGCTGATGTTCAGGTCTATATCAGAATGTAGTGTCTCTACTTTAAAGAGTCCTCTCCTGCTGATGTTCAGGTGTATATCAGTATGTAGTGTCTCTACTTTAAAGAGTCCTCTCCTGCTGATGTTCAGGTGTATATCAGTATGTAGTGTCTCTACTTTAAAGAGTCCTCTCCTGCTGATGTTCAGGTGTATATCAGTATGTAGTGTTTCTACTTTAAAGAGTCCTCTCCTGCTGATGTTCAGGTGTATATCAGTATGTAGTGTCTCTACTTTAAAGAGTCTTCTCCTGCTGATGTTCAGGTGTATATCAGTATGTAGTGTCTCTACTTTAAAGAGTCCTCTCCTGCTGATGTTCAGGTGTATATCAGTATGTAGTGTCTCTACTTTAAAGAGTCCTCTCCTGCTGATGTTCAGGTGTATATCAGTATGTAGTGTCTCTACTTTAAAGAGTCCTCTCCTGCTGATGTTCAGGTGTATATCAGTATGTAGTGTCTCTACTTTAAAGAGTCCTCTCCTGCTGATGTTCAGGTGTATATCAGTATGTAGTGTCTCTACTTTAAAGAGTCCTCTCCTGCTGATGTTCAGGTGTATATCAGTATGTAGTGTTTCTACTTTAAAGAGTCCTCTCCTGCTGATGTTCAGGTGTATATCAGTATGTAGTGTCTCTACTTTAAAGAGCCCTCTCCTGCTGATGTTCAGATGTATATCAGTATGTAGTGTCTCTACTTTAAAGAGTCCTCTCCTGCTGATGTTCAGGTGTATATCAGTATGTAGTGTCTCTACTTTAAAGAGTCCTCTCCTGCTGATGTTCAGGTCTATATCAGTATGTAGTGTCTCTACTTTAAAGAGTCCTCTCCTGCTGATGTTCAGGTGTATATCAGTATGTAGTGTCTCTACTTTAAAGAGTCCTCTCCTGCTGATGTTCAGGTGTATATCAGTATGTAGTGTCTCTACTGGGACATGTCTCCATGCTTCAATGTTCAAAAAGCTCTTTATTTGTCTCATACTGCCTGTGCAACCAGAGCCCAGTCTGCACTGATTGGTTAGCTGGCCGGCTCTGTTGTGATTGGTCAACCTCTTAGAGATGTCCCGCCCCTTGGCCTATCACGTACAATGTGTTTGAGTGCTCGCCAATAGAATCGCGAGTGGTATGTTGGCAAATATTGTATATAAAAGGAAAAAGTAGGTACTCTTTTAATGGTTTATCACAAGTTTCTTATTCCATTTTATGCTTCAACAACACTATATTACATTTTTTTGACAGCTTTAGTTAAGTATGTTCTGGAAGTAAACAAAGGTGGGTGTGTGTGTGAGAGAAACTCCCTCTGGAGGGAACACAGGGATGTTAGCCTTTGCAGCCCATTTACATGCACAAAAACTTAAATAAATTCCCAATTAAATGACAATAAATCAAACTTTTTAAATAAGAAAGTCACTTTTTTTTAACTTTTAAGTCAAGATTATGTAAAGTAAAGCAAAGAAATACGTTTGCTAAATGCAGTCAGAGGGAACATTTCCCAGAAAAACGCAATACGCCGATTTAATTTTAAATACTGTATCTTTATATTTTTATAATTTTTGCAATCTCAACCCACCGTCCTCACCTCCATCAGCCTCTGCCTCCCCCTCTGTGACCCCCTCCTCACCCTCACCCCCCCTCCCCTCTCTGTGACTGAAGCCCTGTTTGAATCTCAGGCTCTAATAAACACACGACAAAGACGCATTGTGAGCAGCTTCCTGTGGAGAAAAGGCTGCAGGGTGAGTCGGGGGGGGGTGGGGAGATGAATGGGGGAGATAAGAGGGAGACAGAGAGGTTTGGGGGGTGGGGGCTTGATGGACAGATTGAGACATTAATACGGATGGAGGGAACAGATAAAGCTCCACTGATCTGCAGATGGAACAATTAGTCTGTTAATTGTTCCATTGAAATTAGATGAAAGTGAAAAAGGAAATTCACATGAAACAACATTTTGATTTAACAATTATATAGGAATTATTATTTTATCTAAAGTCCAATTGTGACATAGCAACGCAAATAGGTTTACTTCCTATTTTTAAAAAAAGGTGAAAGTCAATTTATTTATTTTTATTTACTTTTTGGGGATATAATAATTGAAAGAAATGACGATTATTTTCATGTTTTTGGTCAAAATAATAGAAAAAAATGGACCGTTCAAATCAAAATCACAAGTACAAAAGGATTTTTAATTACTTTTTGAGTCAGGAATATTATACAGAAAGTAATTGGAAGGGAATTGTGAGTCAAAACAAAGTTGGTGTCAGAAAAACTGATGTTATCATATTGCAAATACAATTCATTTTTCAATTTTCTATTTTCTATAAGCTGCCAAAACTCAGATTTAGCATGTTGTTGGTACTGATCTAATTTAGTTCTACTGCTGTGTCACTTCCTGTAATTACATAAGCACTGAGAACTGTAACCCACTGTGTACTTAAATACGTCCACTTTAATTTTACTGCATCGGCCTCTGTAATTACAGACACTGTAAACTGCGTGCCTGTGCTGTTCGCAGCTAACATGCTAACACGCTAACAGGATGTCTTCACAGCGTGATACCTCCACTGTCTTTCTGTAAATCTGAGTCTCTCTCTGGAGACAAAGAAAGGCGTCGCGTAACCAAACTGAGAATTACAAACTAACACTAGTGTCTATATATAATATTAGAAGAGGAACTGAATACACGAGGGAAGCTGGAGATAGAGCAGCGTTATGTTTCCGTTTGAAAACGATGTGAAAAAAAGTAATCAAATTTGTTTTAAGTATCTAAAAACTTTTGTTGAGTTTTTTTATTTTTATGAAACCAATGGCATGCATTCATCCGTTTTTCTTTGTCTATTATGTAAAAACTTGTATTTTTCCAATTGTATTTAATACTAAACTTGATTATGTTGCATGGTTACAAAGAGTTATACTGTGTGGGGAAACGTGAAATCAGCACATGTCAAATTGAGCAATTTTGCAGCAATCCGAAATAGCTACCGGCCATTTCCTTTCTACCTAAAAAAACATTACAACTAGTCAAATAACACACACACTATTTTGATACTCGTTTAGGTTATTCTCAAATTAAGGTGAATATCTTTGGTTTTTATCACAAGATATTTAAAGACATCGACTTGGACTTTGAGAAACTTGATAGTAAACAGAATTTTAAAGACCTAAGCATGAACCTGGACAATAATCTGGACAAAAATAATGTAACTATGTGAAAATACCTTTATATATATATGAGCTATATTGGACATTTTTCACTATTTTCTGACACGCTATACACTAAAGGACAATGACGATGAAAACAACTGTTAGTTGAAGCTTAACAGACATGTTTTAGTAGATTATTAGATATTGAAAATAATAATTGGTTGTAGCCCAATGGTAGTTTTTATTGTGTAAAACTATGTCTTGTTTTTACAGCATGGAGGGATGTCATTGGGCGATGCTCATCTAGCTCCATGGCAAAAACCAGAGAACAAACTGCTTCATTAACTGTGTGTACGTGTGTGTGTTTGTGTGTGTGTGCGTATATTTAAACAGTTTAGGCCTGTCATTACCACAGGGTTTCGGACCACACACACACACAAACACACATCATCAGCCGATCAGACTGTTATTTCATTAGAGGGAAACACTGTCGATCACATGAGTTCTTTTTTTAAATTAATGGATCAGTTGATGGAAACCAGAGACTCTGAACATCTAAACACATCTGACCCTGAGCGGTTACAGCGGCGGCCATGTTGGCTCTACAGTCGCAGTTAAACAAACATCTGTTACGGGCTGACAATGTACGATATGTCTGGATTTTTTTTACAACATTTCAATCCACTATAATACCGGCAACACACAGCAGACAGTTAGACTAGCTGTGAGCATTTAGCCGCTAAAGAGACGTTTATATTTCCCTCAGGAGTTGAGACCAATTATCTTGACTACAGCTCATGAGACGGATGTCCATCTGAACGTCTTCTCGCTCAGAAAGGTTGACACTTCTCTTGAAGTAAAGCTGCTCTCAGTCTCTGCATGTTGACATTAATGTGTCTCAATGCGCACATTGTACGCAGTCTGATCAGCAACTTGGGACGTGAGAATGAAGTGGGAAATACAATTGATTATCTTCGCCAATTGGTTGTGAGATTACATTTCTAAAAAAGGTGCATGCTGGTGGATACTATCCAAACTAAAAGTGGAAACCAGAATGCTTCCAACATTTCCCTGTTGCCTACAGATACTACAATACCATAAATACTATCCAAACCATGCAGATAGGTGTTTACATTATATAAAGCATAATAGTGGTCCAAGTAAAACAGACACTAAGTGATGGGTTGCAGGGTTGAATTCAAGCGAATGCGTTCCTTGTTTATCTCTTAAAACAGACTGCTTACTGGCATTAAACCAAAGAATGCTCAAATATGATTGGCCAATGAGTCAATGTGTACGCTTCAAACACCAACACTTTGTCTTGTTGCCTACAGATTCTGTATTCAAATCCAGATATCGGTTTATAGAGATTAATAATGACATTAATAGTTGTCAGATGGTAGACGGTGGCTTTCAAGATTGCATTTAAAGCCTGCTCCAATCCAACTACTAATACAAACCAGAATACTTCTGAAAAAACATTTTCCAGTTAAATTCTATTCATATGCAGATATGTGTTTAAAGAGATTAATAAAAGATAAGTCATGATCAGATGATAGCTCATGGATGGCAGGATTTCAATCAAGCCAATGTGCATTGTTTACATTTAAATTGTTTACCTGCAATAAAATAAATTGTGCTCAAACGTGGTCAAAATAACTTGGACTACTGGGAATGAGTACGCTTTAAGTGCCTACATTTTGTCCCTTTGCCAACAGATTCTGCATTCACGGCAGATATCAGTTTAAAAGGAATCAAGATATCAGATGACAAGCGATGGGTTACAAGATTGCATTTTTATCCAATGCTTTCCACCTTTTTCTTGTATCTGCATTCAACCAATGCCCGCTCAAACAAAATGCTACTTGAATTTCAAACGGGAACCCGAACCTTTTAGATTTGCTTTACGCTGCAAAGACACTTTATATTATATTATAGTTTCAAATGTATCTGAAACAAAAATTGCTTTAACTTAAACTACAACTCCAATACAACATATAATTTCTGCAAAAAATAAACGTTATTAAGCACATTTTAACCTGTTTATAATGTTTTCTGTGTGAGTCTCTTACCAACACATTAAGCTGCCATTACACAACCACAGAGAAGTTCTCCTATAAACTCCTGTTTTAGGTCATTTTGATGGAAAATGAAATGTTTCTGGACATTATTTTAAGCTTATCACACAGTTCCCAGACTTCAGTCCTTTATGTCGGGCCTATTTTTGGGTTCCCTCTGCAGGATTCAAAACAAACAGTAAAGTCACGATGACTGACAGGAAGCTCATTCATCAGACACTCCTGCTGACCTCTGACCTCTGGCTATACATCACCGCTGCACTGACTGCTGGGGCAGGACATCAAAACAAAGTTTATTCCCGTGACTGACAGTCAGGGCACGCTACATTTCACTGATGGCTACATTTATCATGGAGAACTCACTGTGTAAACGCTGATTAGATACATTACTGAGCTGGACTTCATCCATCAGAAACAGAAACATGATGCAAACCAATCAAGTTACACTCATTTAAAGCTGAATCAGCATTAAGATTATAAGGATTTATAGTGAAACGTTAACTGAAGAAAAAGCATGTGAGCCCTGATGCTGATTGGCATGTCTTTGACCTTAGAGGCACTGAATGTAATGGGACAAATGTAATGGAAACAGGGTTTTTAAACACCCCCATCCACTCTGAATTTGGCCATATTACATTACAATAAACTGCACCATAATAAAGTGGTGCAGTAATGAGGTATTTTTGTCAGCCAACCCAGAATCTAGCATCTTCCTGGTTCCATGGAATAAAAGCCAATTGGATTTTACAATTGGATCATTGTAGCAAACACACGTTTATGAATCTTACACGTTTTGTTTATCAGGATAATCTCAACATATTCACAGCACCTTATGATTTCTGAAGTAAAAAGCTAACGTTAGGCTATAAAGGAACTACAGCACGGTCACATGACTTCACTTCACCACCGCTAAGCTAAAGGAGGCTAATGTTGGGCTATAAAGGAACTACAGCATGGTCACATGACTTCACGTCACCACCGCTAAGCTAAAGGTGGCTAATGTTGGGCTATAAAGGAACTACAGCACGGTCACATGACTTCACGTCACCACCGCTAAGCTAAAAGTGGCTAATGTTGGGCTATAAAGGAACTACAGCACGGTCACATGACTTCACTTCACCACCGCTAAGCTAAAGGCAGCTAATGTTGGGCTATAAAGGAACTACAGCACGGTCACATGACTTCACGTTACCACCGCTAAGCTAAAGGTGGATAATGTTGAGCTATAAAGGAACTACAGCACGGTCACATGACTTCACGTTACCACCGCTAAGCTAAAGGTGGCTAATGTTGGGCGTGATGACGTTTAGTCTCATTTAGACACTTGTTAGCGACCAACGTTTTGAATTCACCAGTGGGATATTTACTGACATATTTTATCTAGTAGGAAAGCTTGTTTTAACCACAGACCTTATTTCAGGCTAACAACCAAAAACACTTTCAGAAAATTCATTGATTTCAAGACAAGGGGACAGGTAGTGCTTCTTTCCGACTCATTTTGCACATGGTTTTGGTGTTACAGGTGAAAAAAAGACACCTAAGGCATCACACTGAATTGCTGCTAACGTGTGAGCATCAGATTAAGAATCCTTCATTCATCCTATAGGGCAAATCTGTTTCCTGCCAGCAAATGTATTTTTCTCTGCAGAAACATTCCTGTATTTCTCAGCGAGACGCTGTGATTGGCTGTCCCCGGGATGAGCTCAGACTCTAATGAATTAAATTAAGGAGAAGAGGGTTAATTGGTCATTAGGAGAGAGAGTAAAAACAGAGATGCTCTGTTCATCGTCAACAGAGAGAGGAGACACGCAGGGAAGAGAGGAGGCAAAGGGACAGTCCTACGTTTAACAAAATAGTTCTTATGACCAACACTTCAATCTTGAGATATAAACAAAAGCATGAGGTCTGTTGTTTGTATTAATCCTGAATTGTATTTCGCCCTACAAAATGAAATTCCTATACAATCGATCCGTTGGATGTTTCGCGGGAAAAAACAGACTACTGTTAAAGTCTTTCACTTTTAAAATAGCAGAACAAAGGTATGACTAAAATGAAAAGATCCACCAAAATACTTGGATAGGTTTAGAAAGAGATAACTGCTTTTAATAAAAAGTTTACGTCACAGATATAAATGTTAAAGGTGACATATTCCTAGGTTCATATCAGTATGTAGTGTCTCTACTTTAAAGAGTCCTCTCCTGTTAATGTTCAGGTGTATATCAGTATGTAGTGTCTCTACTTTAAAGAGTCCTCTCCTGCTGATGTTCATGTGTATATCAGTATGTAGTGTCTCTACTTTAAAGAGTCCTCTCCTGCTGATGTTCAGGTGTATATCAGTATGTAGTGTCTCTACTTTAAAGAGTCCTCTCCTGCTGATGTTCAGGTGTATATCAGTATGTAGTGTCTCTACTTTAAAGAGTCCTCTCCTGTTGATGTTCAGGTGTATATCAGTATGTAGTGTCTCTACTTTAAAGAGTCCTCTCCTGCTGATGTTCAGGTGTATATCAGTATGTAGTGTCTCTACTTTAAAGAGTCCTCTCCTGTTGATGTTCAGGTGTATATCAGTATGTAGTGTCTCTACTTTAAAGAGTCCTCTCCTGCTGATGTTCAGGTGTATATCAGTATGTAATGTCTCTACTTTAAAGAGTCCTCTCCTGCTGATGTTCAGGTGTATATCAGTATGTAGTGTCTCTTCTTTAAAGAGTCCTCTCCTGCTGATGTTCAGGTGTATATCAGTATGTAGTGTCTCTACTTTAAAGAGTCCTCTCCTGCTGATGTTCAGGTGTATATCAGTATGTAGTGTCTCTTCTTTAAAGAGTCCTCTCCTGCTGATGTTCAGGTGTATATCAGTATGTAGTGTCTCTACTTTAAAGAGTGCTCTCCTGCTGATGTTCAGGTGTATATCAGTATGTAGTGTCTCTACTTTAAAGAGTCCTCTCCTGCTGATGTTCAGGTGTATATCAGTATGTAGTGTCTCTACTTTAAAGAGTCCTCTCCTGTTGATGTTCAGGTGTATATCAGTATGTAGTGTCTCTACTTTAAAGAGTCCTCTCCTGCTGATGTTCAGGTGTATATCAGTATGTAATGTCTCTACTTTAAAGAGTCCTCTCCTGCTGATGTTCAGGTGTATATCAGTATGTAGTGTCTCTTCTTTAAAGAGTCCTCTCCTGCTGATGTTCAGGTGTATATCAGTATGTAGTGTCTCTACTTTAAAGAGTCCTCTCCTGCTGATGTTCAGGTGTATATCAGTATGTAGTGTCTCTACTTTAAAGAGTCCTCTCCTGCTGATGTTCAGGTTTATATCAGTATGTAGTTTCTCTACTTTAAAGAGTCCTCTCCTGCTGATGTTCAGGTGTATATCAGTATGTAGTGTCTCTACTTTAAAGAGTCCTCTCCCGCTGATGTTCAGGTGTATATCAGTATGTAGTGTCTCTACTTTAAAGAGTCCTCTCCTGCTGATGTTCAGGTGTATATCAGTATGTAGTGTCTCTACTTTAAAGAGTCCTCCCCAGTCTGCTCTGATTGGTTAGCTGGCCGGCTCTGTTGCGATTGGCCAACCTCTTACAGATGTCCCGCCCCTTAGCCTATCACGTATAATGTGTTGGAGCACTAGCCAATAGAAATGCGAGAGACACACCCTCGGTGAACACAGGGATGTTAGCCTTTGCAGACCATTTAAATGAACTAAAACTTACAAAACACACTTCAAAAAGGGATCAAACCATTAGTTATGTTCTGTGTTACACGGAAAGCTTTGAGAAAACATTTAGGAATTGGACCTTGAGTGTGGACTGTATTTTTCGATTTCCTTGGTCTTCTTAGATCCTAGTATCCTGTGTTTTAATGTGGGACTGTGCTTAACCGAATGCTCATAAACTAGCAGTGAAATAAAACTTGTTCTTTACTGTTAATGAGTGAACCAGCAGCTGAGCTTCCCTCCTGCTCTGGAGCGACTTCACAGGTTTTAAACCGCAGCCGTTAACGTCTGAAGTTTCAGGTAAACGGTTTTCATCAGACTAATGAATCCAAGTTTAAAACAGGAAAACATTTGCAGCTCTAAGTCCTCGGAGCAGCTGATGGATGGATCTGATTGGAGCCAGTTTTGTGTCAGTCGGGATATGGAATCCTGCAGAGCGTGAAGTCAAAGGAGCGTACCGGTGTTTCTGCAAGTGTTGCCTCATTTATCACAAAGCGCGCAACAATATTGGAGATTTTTCAAAGCAAAGCAGGAGTTTTTCACATCAACACTAAAGCAAGCGGAGCACAAAAACATGTTGTGGATCTGCTCGCTAAACTTTGAGGCATGTTGGTTTAAAACCCCGGGTGGAGAGACAGCAGGAAGTCTCCGTGTGAGAGGGGCTGGAAACCGAAAAGTGCCATTTATGCATGAAAGAATATGGTTTATGGAAGTTTCTTTTCTGTCCATTGAGTAATCATTGCAGCTCTGTTCGGTTTTAAGTGAACACGTTTACCAAGTGTCTTTTATATTTCCTCAAACTGTAAAGAAAGTTAAAGAAATGACGAGGAATTCGTTACAGAAGTGTGTGTTGAGTTAGAAATCTGCAGCCTTTCAGTGCTTTTTTTCCGATTTCAAGATTAAAGTCCATGGAAATGTTTCTTTAAATGTCAAAAAGCCACAAATATACACTTTAATATGATATATTAAACAATCCAGAATACAAAAACAAATGTAAAAATATGTGTGCAAATATGTATACCTTTACACACAGTCAGTTCCTCCTGCTATATTAAGAAACTAAAAGCATTTAGAGGAAATAATCACAGAGTGAGTTGGATCAGAAACCTGCAGTCCTCATTTAACGTCCTGTAGCTAAGCAACTAATGCAGTTTCCAAATAAACTATGTGTGTTTTTAAGTGTCTCCTTCAAATGAAGAAGAATGCTTTTAGTCAAACCTCTGCTCGCTGCTGAGACTCGAGGGAAACACCGTCAAGTTTCTTCATCCATCCATCTACCTATCTATCTATCTATCTATCTATCCATCCATCCATCAATCCATCAATCCATCCATTGATCTACCTACCTACCTATCCATATATCTATCTATCCATATATCTACCTATCCATCTATTTATCTATCTATCTATCTATCTATCTATCTATCTATCCATCTATCCATCAATCCATCAATCCATCCATTGATCTACCTACCTACCTATCCATATATCTACCTATCCATCTATTTATCTATCTATCTATCTATCTATCTATCTATCCATCTATCCATCAATCCATCAATCCATCCATTGATCTACCTACCTACCTACCTATCCATCTATCTATCTATCTATCTATCTATCTATCTATCCATCTATCCATCAATCCATCAATCCATCCATTGATCTACCTACCTACCTATCCATATATCTATCTATCCATATATCTACCTATCCATCTATTTATCTATCTATCTATCCATCTATATATCTACCTATCCATCCATCCATCTATCTATCTATCTATCTATCTATCTATATATCTACCTATCCATCTATCTATCTATCCATCCATCCATCTATATATCTACCTATCCATCCATCAATCCATCCATTGATCTACCTACCTACCTATCCATATATCTATCTATCCATATATCTACCTATCCATCTATTTATCTATCTATCTATCCATCTATATATCTACCTATCCATCCATCCATCTATCTATCCATCTATCTATCTATCTATCTATCTATCTATCTATCTATCCATATATCTACCTATCCATCCATCTATCTATCCATCCATATATCTATCTACCTACCTATCTATCTACCTATCCATAGATATATCTATCCATCCATCCATCCATCCATCCATCCATCTATCTATCTATCCATCTACCTACCTATCTATATATCTATCTATCCATCCATCCATCTATTGATCTACCTACCTACCTACCTATCTACCTATCCATATATCTATCTATCTATCTATCTATCTATCCATCCATCCATCTATCTATCTATCCTCTTCCTAATCTTATTCTTCCTCCTCCTCAATTATTCTGTATATCTGTAAATGATATGCTATCTTGTGTATATTATTATAAGCCTATATTCCTATAACATTTTAATCATCCAGAATTGTGTACATTGTTGATATTGTTTATACTGATTGATATACTATTCATCACATGTTTTAAAGTGTCTCTACTGTAGGCTATTTTTATTATATGTACAGCACTTTGGCTCGACCGAAAATCGTTTATAAATGTGCTATATAAATAAAACTTGATTTGATTTGATTTGATATAGGTATATTGATCACCTCTGACCTCCTCTCCAATCACAGCGTCAGACATCGAGCAGCTGAATTTCATTCTGCAGGAGACCTTGATAAGAGTGTGTGCAGATTAAGGGAAATATGAATATAAATCTGATATTATCACAGCATTATTCTGCAGGGCGATCCTTTCACCTCGTCTCACAGAGCGAGAATCAGAGGGTACGAGAAAAAAAATGATCCTCTTGAGAGTGAAGTGATCTGTGTAAATGTCAGCTGATACTCTTATAGAGAAAATCAGGAGTTAGAGCGAGAGAGGCATAAATATTCCTGTATCTTATTATTCAATTTATTTTATAATCTTTTGGGGCCATAATTTGAATTCAAATGGCTTTTGAGGTCCTAATTTAAGGATCTACTCAAGTCCATTGTGCCCTAACAAAGGCGATGTGGAAGATAATGGCATAATGATTGGATTTCTTTTAATGCTTCTGTGACACGGTGACATCATTGCGCTCCTATTGGCTGAAGCTCAAGACATTGTACGTGATTGGCTAAGGGGCGGGACATCGCTACCAATCACAACAGAGCCTTTAAAGAACATTAAAGCATGTAAACATGTCACAGTAGAGTAGGGCTGCCCGATATTTCGTGTCGTGACGATAATCGCGTTATGCGAATGCTCGATATTGACATGGCAGGACGTGCGATTTTTTCCCGTCTTTTTAGGACGTGCGATATTAAGTAGGCAAACTCAAACACGTCATGTTACAATTATTTTGCTGCTTGCTACAAAAGGAAAACTCGCGCGGCTCTGATGTCAGGGGTAATTGAGTGAGTGACATGCAGGCTCTGCGTGCACAGCAAACCACCAATCACAATCATCCTCGATCAGATCGCAGCAGGATAACCGAGCTAGCTCAGCTTGTTGCTCTGATAACTTAAGATCCAGAGGTCCGTGACTAAAATCCTTCATCCGGTTAAATATTGTTAAAAAAATACCAATTGTATAGCATTTAAAGTTCAAGAAAGGATCGTTTGGGGACAAAAAAAAAACTGTCTTTTCTTCAATTCCTGTATTTTTTCAAATCGCAATGTCAGTTTTTTCCAATATCGTGCAGCCCTACAGTAGAAGCACACACACTAACATGAACCTCAAAATGAGCAATGCCTTTTTCATTCTCAAAAACTTAAGTATTTAAAAATAAATTGTACATAAAAATGTCATGGCAAATTGTATTTTGTGTGGTTTCATTTGAGAAGCATTTACAGAATAGAAGTTAATGTCCTGTTAGTGTATTACCTGTTACATTAAAAGCAATGAAATTGGATTTTAAAATGGTTTAGAAACAACACATCATTTGTAAATATGAAAAACTATTATATTATATATTAAACTGCTGTACGTTCATTATCTTTGACACATGGTGCTTTTTGTAAGTTGTATTTGCTCGGAAACTTTGATATGTGACCGAGTAAAGGTATATTCTTTTACAGAATAACTTTCCAATCTTTCAGAAGATCTTCTGTCGAGGACTGAGTCATTTTGTCTGGAAGCTTTCGTAAATAATCTTTGATATCAGACATTAGAATAAAATAAAAGTCAGGCCATCTCGTTCTCAGCGTCTGTTCCTTTGGAAAAGCTCTGGTTCTGCTCGGCTTCTCCGCACATGTTATGATTATTTAAGCTAAATATTTATCAGGATAAGATCTCAGACCAGTTAAAGCTCACACTGGGAACACACTTCATCTTTTAATGGTTTAGAAAGCAAACAGAGACGCGGAGAAGTTTGTGTTGAAACGTCCAAAAGTGACAATAAGAAAAGAAACGTGCCCCAGTCTGTGTGTCTGCGCTTAAAACACCAAACTACTGCTTTCACATGTTTTCACTCAATTACTACAAATCGCATATACTTTACATTCCTGTGGAGCATTTAAGTAAAACACACGCAGAGTCTGAACATGTTTTTAGACGTTTCAGAGAAGGACTGACGATTTTATGGAAAAGTGTCATAAAAGTATCAAATGTACGTCGTTAATGAGCAGAAATGTTGCACTCCACCGTGAACACACACACACACACACACACACACACACACACACACACACACACACACACACACACACACACACACACACACACACACACACACACACACACACACACACACACACACACACACACACACACACACACACACACACACACACACACACACACACACACACACACACACACACACACACACACACACTCTATGTGTCCCTGCTGGTTCATAAAGCATTTCTATGGCTCAACAGCTGCAGCGTGATGCCACACACACATAACTAGCATGCAATTATGCACACACAGGATGTGAACACACTGGTGCATACATGCATTTGACCCTGGACTCCAAGGATTAAAACACACACAGTCACACACACACACACACACACACACACACACACACACACACACACACACACACACACACACACACACACACACACACACACACACACACACACACACACACACACACACACACACACACACACACACACACAGTCACACACACAGTCACACACACACACACAGCAGGTTGATGTGAGTTCTGCTATAGCTGTACACACGTCATTTATATAAGGTTTGAAAATCCAATATCAACATGTTATTCAAACTAAGTAGAAGCAGGAGTTGGAAAAAACACAAATTGTGAATATTTTGAGGGATATTGCAACTGAGATATGTCTTGCTATATAAGAAACATCAGTCAAATTATCATTGAAATACATTTTAAAAAAAGATCTGAAACAAAAGAGGATTTTTTAATGAAATCTATAGAAGACTGGGACTTCTCTGCAGCTCTTCAACACTTCATTCAGATATTTACACAAATGTTGCATTGACTGTGATTTGGATATTGCACTAGTCCATGTTGCGATTTAAATGGAAATGTTAATTAATTGTGCAGATTGTGCAAAAGTCTGTTTCCTGGATTAGCATGAACAGCAAGTTTGCTAACTTGAAGGTGGGGTAGGTAATTCACTTCAGAAACACTTTTTGTTATATTCCATGGAATGCTCTTAACGTCCCGATAGCAATGAATATCTGAAGTGCTTTGATAATAAATCCATAAAAAATATCATCTGTGGAAGCCGTGGAGCTGTAAAAAGCACGACCAATCATCTGAGCCGGCCCGGCTAAAGTAACTGGATGGCCTACCTGCCTGTCAGCCTTCCATCTGTGCACAAACTTATCTCGTGCCCTCATTGGTCATGTGCGCGTTCGTGTGTGTTGGAGGAGGGGCTCTGTGAGGAAGTGGCAGATTTCTTCCGGCTGTGTATTTTCAAATTCTAGCGCACTCGAGCTGGTTTCTCCAAAATTACACACCCCACCTTTAACTTTCCCATAATGCATTGCAGATCTTCAGCAGGAGTACATTTTGCATTACCTGCTAATGGTTCTGGCTTTTTAACCGAGAAAATATTTTGTATATAAAATCTACTTAAAAATGAAATGCATCAGAACCAAAAGCCCTCGGACATATTTCGGTTATCTTTTATCAGCGTTTAGAAGAACTTAACTGCATTTGATCTCACACACAGGTCAGTTTTCCATCTCTCTGAGGGCACACACCAGTTTTTGGTTCCTCTCCTATGTCTGAGCCAAGTCCGTCGTATCAAATCCAAAACCATCCTCCCCGAGAGGAATGTGACGGGAAGCGGGTTTCAAAAATGAGGAGCAACAGGTTCAAGTTTCCAATCCATCATGCAACACGTTTAGGAACTACCTCTTGGTTCCTCACACACACTTTGTTATTTTCACTTTATTCTTGGAGCTGCAGCATGGAAGTATATTCTGAATCACACGCATTATTCAGCATGTTTGACATCTTCTGTTGTGTCTTTTTACTGTGCTTATGTTTCACGGTTTAATGTGTGTTTGCAGAGGTGTGGGCTAAGGCCACAACATTGAGTGATAGCTTGAGACTCAAATTAAATAAAAAGTCTTGCAACTCAACTTAAGACTTTCAAACCAATCACTTGTTTCTCTACTTGAGGCTTTTAACTTTAAAAAATACTTCATACATTAACCCGAGTCCAAAGATTAAACTAAAAGCCTTTCATTGCCAGAAGATTGAAATGTC
>NC_136902.1:4766034-4781034 GCF_949606895.1 Notothenia rossii
AGCCCACTCGGGATATGCTTACCAGGAGAACGCTAACATGCTAATAATCGACCGATTGCAATGCCAACCTTCTTATATTAGCGTGCTGGACTGACTTTAACTTGATGTCTTAACGTGCAAAACAATTGATACCAAGCCAACATTAATCACACTGTAATCTGAGTTTTTCCATTTTAACTGTACTGTGTATTATCTTATTGACCTGTACTTAAATCATGTTTTATAACTGTTTGTGTGATAGAGATTATGCAATGTTTGTTGATTGTTATGTACCTGCCTAAAGACTGCAGATGGGAATTAGCTATTAGCAAAAATCTGTCATAATGAATCTCTTCTCTTTTCTGAGGTTAATGTATTTGTATGCGTGGTCCTTGTTGAAATAAATACATAATCTAAACATTAGCTCATCAACACAGAGAAGGGTAAAGACGGATGGGAATGTCGTTAAATCCGTGCAGATGTGGGTGATGAAAAGGAGAAACAAGCGTCCGTCTGTCAAAACATCGTCAGCACTTTGTTGCAGATGTTTCAAACAGAGTGAAGCGTCCGCGCCTCCAACAGTTTATACGATATACTTCTGCTCCGTCTGTTTGTTAGTGGACTCACAGACTTCGTGTAAACGGAGCTACTGACAGCACGTTAAGTATGACGTGCTTCTTCTACATACAGTTGTGTTTCTGCAAAATAAACACAGTCTCGCATGCGGAAAATAAACTGCTGCCTCCAATCAACCTGAAAAACTATTGAACTAAAATCACAATATTCTGTATTTCCAGCCTCCCTAATGAAAGACTTCCTGTTTCGCTCTAAAAACTCCAACATGTTGGGGTGTTTGGACTTTAAGTCGAGCAAAGAAAACCATCTGATGCCTCGGGGGAACTCGTAATTCTTTGACATTTTTCAACATTTAATAGACTATGAAGTAGGGCTGCTCAATTAATCTTATTTTAAATCGCAATTACGATTATGGCTTGCAACGATTACGAAAACAACGTAATCAAAATAAAACGATTTTCTTTTAAATTATTATTATTACTTTTTATTTTCAGTTGAATTATAATAATAATAATAGATTTAATTTGTTAGCGCTTTTACAGGTGCTCAAAGATGCTTTACAGATAATAGTGAAGAAAAAAGAAAAGAGAAGAAAGGAACAACAAATAAATATATAGTTAAAGTTAAAGTCAAATAATACAAAAACAATCAAACATGAAAAGCCAGATTGAAGAGGTGAGTTTTTGTGAGTTGTGAATTAAGTTCTGAACGTATAATTCAACAGTTAAAAAGTTCAAATGATTATTTGTATTTGTTTTAAAGTACAATAAATGGATGTTTTCAAAGTCAATAATCACATTTAATAATCGCAATTACAATTATTGACCCAAATGATCGAGATTATGATTTTTGCCATAATCGAGCAGCCCTAGTATGTTGTCTGTGGATATGTGTAAACTGAGGGTGTTTCTCAAAGCCGAGTATGCTTGCTTGGTAGCACATGTCTTCCGAGCGTTCTTACTTCAGAAGTGAGGCAAGAATCCTTCCTGGCATTCGGAAAACAAAGAGTGGAACAGACGAGCAAGTGTGCAGGTGTGCGTCACATGAGAGGCCCCGCCTTACATTTCCCGCCACAGATTTGGGGATATTGGTCCGTGCGCAAAGCATTGTGGGGATTTTAAGACCGTGGAGTCTACACATGTGCAGCCTCGAAATTTCTCCAAACGAAGTACGCCGGGCTCGGTAGAATCCCAAGTATGCTGGACATTGGAACAGTCCTTCGACGGCACTCGATGACGTAGCATGCTTGAAATAGTGGCTCCGGAGCATCCTTCCTCGACATTGAGAAACACCCTGTGTATATGTACATAAGTCATGTGTTCATATGTTCTTGTATTTCATTGTGTGCTATGTACGTATACTTTTGTATCTTTTGCAAGGAGAATAAAGTATATGTAAATTGTATTTATAGCAACTTTCATACACAGCATGCAGCACAACATACTGTGAATAATTAAAGATCATAACAAACAAACATGGTTGCCTCACATCAGCGAAAGGCTGACTTAATCAAACCCAGATGTAATGGATGCGGTTAGGAGAGACAGAAGCTTTGTTTGACAAATTAAAGAGTATTTACTCAATGTGTGACTTGAAAAAGAAACAAACTCACTCAAACACATCAGGGTTTTAAAATGTAATTATTTTTAAATATTAGGATTTATTTTAGTCATGATCGTTGACTATTTTATTATTTTATTCACCATTTATTCAACCTGTTTTCCTTCTCATGGTGTATTATCTCTCCCTGCTGTTATTTCCTTTTCGTTGTAAATTGTGATTCCTCTTTATTTATTCTGCAACCTGTGAGGTTTTTTATGGCGCTGTTATTTTGCTCTGGACGCTCCTATAAAAGAGCTTTTTAATCTCAGAGAAGCCGTTCTCCCGTTTAAATACAGACACATATAATCCAAACTGCAAGTACTGCTGATTTCCACTCAATTATTCTGCCGAGTGTCTTTTTGATATATTAATGAAATGTTTAGCTTTGCTTGTGAGAAAATAGTCAAAATAAAGTGATGTTGGAGTTTCCTTAAAGAGGCCCTCTTCTGCTTTTAAGACTTTCCCTTTCCTGTAGTGTGTGTTATAGGTTTTAGTGCATGTAAATGGTCTGAAGAGGCTAAAATCCCTGTGTTCCACTACATTGTACGTGATAGGCTAAGGGGCGGGACATCTCTAAGCGGTTGACCAATCACAACAGAGACGATCAGCTGACCAATCAGAGCAGAGCTTTTTGAACATTAAAGTAGAGACACTACATACTGATATACACCTGAACATCAGCAGGAGAGGACTCTTTAAAGTAGAGACACTACATACTGATATACACCTGAACATCAGCAGGAGAGGACTCTTTAAAGTAGAAACACTACATACTGATATACACCTGAACATCAGCAGGAGAGGACTTTTTAAAGTAGAGACACTACATACTGATATACACCTGAACATCAACAGGAGAGGACTCTTTAAAGTAGAGACACTACATACTGATATACACCTGAACATCAGCAGGAGAGGACTCTTTAAAGTAGAAACACTACATACTGATATACACCTGAACATCAGCAGGAGAGGACTTTTTAAAGTAGAGACACTACATACTGATATACACCTGAACATCAACAGGAGAGGACTCTTTAAAGTAGAGACACTACATACTGATATACACCTGAACATCAGCAGGAGAGGACTTTTTAAAGTAGAGACACTACATACTGATATACACCTGAACATCAGCAGGAGAGGACTCTTTAAAGTAGAGACACTACATACTGATATACACCTGAACATCAGCAGGAGAGCACTCTTTAAAGTAGAGACACTACATACTGATATACACCTGAACATCAGCAGGAGAGGACTCTTTAAAGTAGAGACACTACATACTGATATACACCTGAACATCAGCAGGAGAGGACTCTTTAAAATAAAGACACTACATACTGATATACACCTGAACATCAGCAGGAGAGGACTCTTTAAAGTAGAGACACTACATACTGATATACACCTGAACATCAGCAGGAGAGGACTCTTTAAAGTAGAGACACTACATACTGATATACACCTGAACATCAGCAGGAGAGGACTCTTTAAAGTAGAGACACTACATACTGATATACACCTGAACATCAGCAGGAGAGGACTCTTTAAAGTAGAGACGCTACATACTGATATACACCTGAACATCAGCAGGAGAGGACTCTTTAAAGTAGAGACACTACATACTGATATACACCTGAACATCAGCAGGAGAGGACTCTTTAAAGTAGAGACACTACATACTGATATACACCTGAACATCAGCAGGAGAGGACTCTTTAAAGTAGAGACACTGATATACACCTGAACATCAGCAGGAGAGGACTCTTTAAAATAGAGACACTACATACTGATATACACCTGAACATCAGCAGGAGAGGACTCTTTAAAGTAGAGACACTACATACTGATATACACCTGAACATCAGCAGGAGAGGACTCTTTAAAGTAGAGACACTACATACTGATATACACCTGAACATCAGCAGGAGAGGACTCTTTAAAGTAGAGACACTACATACTGATATACACCTGAACATCAGCAGGAGAGGACTCTTTAAAGTAGAGACACTACATACTGATATACACCTGAACATCAGCAGGAGAGGACTCTTTAAAGTAGAGACACTACATACTGATATACACCTGAAAATGAGTATAATTGGTCCTCTTTAATTCCAAAGTGACGTCCTCAAGCTAAAAATATACACAATAGAGGAGCTAAATAAAAAATACACAACAATGTACCTCTACATTTCTTTCCACATAAGATCATATCAGCTGTTATCTTTGCTTCTATTCACCTCTCATTTACTGCACTTAAATACAATTGAGTAAAGATAAGATTAACGCACTTCTTTACTTCCAGTCTAATACAATCAGAAGCTTGTCGTGTTATTCATGTTCACATTCAAAATACATCTCCACCTCGTCTCCTTTATTATTCACCTGGTCGATGGGATCATTGATCAGGTGAGCGTCTGTCGGGTCACACCTGCTGCCTCATTTACAACCTCCTCATCCATTATCACACAACATCGCATATTGATCACACATTGACAAGCTTCCTGCTCCTTTTCCAGTCAAATTCAAGCACTTTCAAGGTCAGGCTTTTCCAGCACCAACATCTCATGTGGTGAACTACATCTGTATAGGCTATATGTTGTATGTGCATGATACTGATGAGCACTTCTAAGTCACATTACATTTCTTGTGCAACAACAACAAAGTGATGCATTCTGCAGAAATGTCACTAATTAAAAAGATAACTTGGAGACGTGTCACCAGTTGTTTACGTTATTAAACTATAGCTACTATCTAACCTACATGTTAAGCATGTTTTTCAAAATAAAAGCACTTCTCTACAGAGGCTGAAAATCCTTGAAATACTTAATTTGTTCATGTGGTGTTTTTAAGCTTTTCCAGCATTTCACAGCTGTGGCCAATCACATCTTTATGAACAGTATAAGTATACGTGTGCTTGATGCTAAAAGGCACTTAAACATGACATTTAATTGGCTGTTTTTGTTCAATAAGCAATAGATATTGTGTGAGGCGACAAACTAAAAGGAAATCTTCCTAATGTGTCACCTGTTAGCACAGTATGTACGCTAAGCATCCTATATTACTTGACTTTCAAGTGGTCTTTAAAGGTCCCATGTCATGCTTTTCCTGTTATCACCCGTCCCCTTGTGGGTTATGAAGGGTTTTCTGCATGTAAACGGTCTGCAGAGTCAAAACCCTCAAAGTACACCCTGTAGGGAGTAAAACTCTAACACAGAGAAGACCTGTCTATGCTGCCCCAGAACGCCTCGTTGGACATTTCTCTTTTTCCATTGTTTGCTTCCTGGGTTCTGTGACGTGTGAACACCCAAATCAACAACAAATGACCGGATTGGCCCAAATGGACCAATCCGCGGAGCCCCTCACACACCAGGATCCCTTAGCTAACTAACAGGGAGTCCCATTGACTTGCATAGAGCTCCCTGAGCGCTGGTAATAGATGAGTTGGGATGGCGGAGATAAGCTCTCTGCAGACCCGTTCTCACAGCATTAGAAACCTTTTCTTACTCGATATCAAGTCACACTTATTGTTTTTACTTCGGCTGTGAGTGTTTGTGTGTGCTCAGGATGAGTTTCGCTTGTTCTCGCTGTATCGCCGACCCGGAAAACTGTCCGCTCCTCGCAGCAACGAGCCTCGCAACGTCCCGACCAATCAGAGCACACTGGACTCATAGGGAGGGGGCGGAGCTCCAACAAGCCGTTTAGGACAGAGAGTGAATACAAATACTTTACAGAGATGCTGTATGAGAAACCAGTGTGAGTTTGGAACATTGAACAATGTAAATCTATTCTAGTAGACCTCAACAATGGAACTATGATCAGTAGAAATGGCCGACATGGGACCTTTAAGCATTTTTCTACATGTGCTGGGAAGCCTTGAAAACACTCAATGATTTCCAGCACCTCACATCTGTGGCAACTCACATCTTATATACAGTATAGGTACGCATGATGCTAAATAGCACTTCTACATAACATACAACTTGAGGTTTTTGTGCTATAAAGAACACAAATTATTAGAGATGTCCCGATTCGATCACGATCGGAGCCGATCACGTGATTTTCAAAAGATCGGAATCGGGAGGAAAAAAATCGGGGATCGGGATTTTTTTTTAATTTTTTAGAAATACTTTTTATTTTATTTTGTATTCAATGTTACAAAACAAAAATGACCATGTTCAAGTCTTAAAGTCATCCTGAGGCCTTAGTTTTGGTTTCAAATTACACAACATCATGTATGTTTGGCTTCTTTGGGGCTTGTTTTCATAGACCTGCTCATTTCTCTCAAATCTGGCAACAGAGTGGGCGCAGTGTCTAATTGTAGCAGTAAGCTAACGAGTACTGATAAGCTTTATTTTGTTTTGATCCAATGCTGCACAACTGAACTGATCCAATGCTGCTGTGAAAGAAAGAAGTTATATCCATGTTGGATAGAATATCCAATTTAAATTAAAAAATAACCTTAAGGGACAACTTGAATGCATTTTTCTCTCTTAATGCATTGCATAAAGATCGGATCGGGAAAAATCGGTATCGGCAAATTGTCAAAATCAAATGATCGGAATCGGATCGGGAGCAAAAAAAGGTGATCGGGACATCCCTACAAATGATGTTTGGTGATGGCATTCTGCAGAAAAGTGACAAATTGAAGGAAAAACACTTCAAAGTTTAAACACTGTGTCGCCTGTTTTAAGTACTCTTAGCATCTTGTAAACACTTAATGTGAAGAACTTTATTTGCAAAACCAAGCCATGTTTACCAGAAACTTGAAATCCTAGTAAACATTTAACGTGGGCAAACTACATCTTAATATACAGTACGTGCATGATGCTTAACAGCCCTTATGCATCTACACAAATTATGTTTAATTAACGCATTCTGACAAAAGGAAAATCTTCTAAATGTGTCACCGGTTTTAAGTACAAGTAGCTTCCTATAAAACATACATTTCAAGCTGTTTGAATGAACAACCCCAGCACCTCACAGCTGCGGCAAATTACAACCCGTACACAGTATACGTATTGCACTGATTCTTCATCACCTTCAATTAAAGCTTTTTGTGCTGAAGACAACACAGATGATCTGCAGAGAGGTGACTTGGCATCCTATAAGACTTACATACATTTTAAGCAGTTTTTGTGACGCTATTCTAAATCAAAGCACTTTTTCTTCAGTGGCTTGAAATCCATGTAAACATTTTGATCTTAAAGTGGAGTTTTTTGAAAGGATTTCAGCTCCTGTTTCATAGATTTGCCTGAATGTAGTTGTGTTTCTCAAATATCTACATTGACCCGTTATCATATCTCTGATTACAGCGCTTTCAAATCGATGTGTATTGTAGTAGTTTGGTACATTATAGTGTGTTATAATATATTTCTTGATGCTTTATTGTGAGTATTCTGATTTCAACATATATCCTTCTCCTGTTGATGTATATATTTACTGCAAAATGAAATGTGGTGTTTTAAAAGGATTTCCCGCTCCACTAAGACCCCTGGACTGATCGACTGAACACTGTGAGATTTGTTGATCAGATCGCCGACTACACCCAGAGAAGTTCTTCAGACATTAAGCATAGATACGTCTTTCTACTGTTTATAACTAATTACTCCTATGCAAAGCCTGATGACATCACATTACTTTTTTTTATTTTTAAAGCGACTTCCATTCTCAATACTGTGGACAATCTCCACAGGAGCAAGTTGGGGTGAAGTGTCTCAGGGACACAGCGACATGCTGACTGCAGTGGGGTTTGAACTTGCTATCCTCTGATTCGAAGATTAGCACACTAACTAGCACACTAACCCACTGAGCCACAGCCTCCCTGTTAACCTGCTGCTGCTGTAAGAATTACCAATTTAGGATCATTTAAGTACGTCTTAGTCTGAGTAATCGTAGTGTTTTGTGGTGCAATACGTATTGCAGTAGCTTGGTATAATATAAGGTATTCTAACATGTATTATTAAACGAGTATGCCATACACTACATGTCTTTCTCGTGACAACTTTTGAATTTTTTAATGCATATTTTCTACTTCTGTGCAACGCCTGATAACCTGCTGCTTCTGTAACAACAATTTCTCAACTAGGGTTCATTAAAGTACGTCTCAGTCTTAGAAACCTCATTGCTCCTGTTCTGTTTTTAAAGTACAATCCAATTCAAGTTTAACCTAGCAGCTTGGTATATATTCTAACTTATTTCAAAAACGTATTATTTATATCGGGAAAGATACGTCCTCTGTGTCGGTAAGTGTATGCTTACTGCCAAATGCAAAGTGTTTTTTTCTCGGGTTTCCAGCTCCAATGTGAACCTTGGAGTAATCGACTGAATATCGTGCATTTAGTTTATTCAGGCTGTTGAATCACGTCTCTATTCATCTCACTGCTGAACGCTGACTGTGAAGTTATCCTGCAGGGGGATTTCATTGTACTCTGACTTCTGTCATTATGTTTGAGATAGTGAGCTCCAGATATCCATATATGTTCTGGTGTTGTGCATAGAGTATTTGTAACGCATTTGGGAGCACAACAGTATCTTAGTCTCAGGCTGTTTTCTCTTTCAAGTCTTTTAAATATTTACTGTAGTAGGTTGATATCAGTTTTAATGTCTATTCTTACTTATTTCCTTATGTTTGAGTGTTATATAGATGCATGTTATACATCTTTCTAGTGTTGATATGTACGGTATATAAGATAAGATATACTTTATTGATCCAATTAAGGTACTGTTTTCGTCACAGCTGCATGTAAACAAGGCGTTGAAAAGGAGTACTAAATAAACAGACGTAAACATCTCAAAATAAAACGGAACTTAAAAGTAAAATCCATAATGACAGTGAGAGAGATATATGAGAACTATCTATCAAATATACTGTATCTATCTATCTGTTTATTGATCATGTGATCGCACTGATTGAGTCCTGATTGCAGCTGCTGTCATCAGGTGATGAATCTGAATGAAATGTGATTTAAGCATCATCCAGGTGAGCATCGGATCATAAATCACACAGCTCTCAGAATGATAATCCTCACAGCCCTGAGTGTGTGTGTGTGTGTGTGTGTGTGTGTGTGTGTGTGTGTGTGTGTGTGTGTGTGTGTGTGTGTGTTAGTGATCATGTGTGTGTGTGTGATCATCTGCATCGATCCTAGCATCTGAGGGTGATCTATAACCTGTCGAAGGATCGATCCCGGCACAGAGGATGGAGCTCCGAGCAGCACATGGACGGAGAGGGGAGGCTTTAAGGCGGATTCAAGAAAATACAAATGTGGGTTTTGCTTTTTTGGGGGCAGTGTGTGTTCGGTGTGTGTCCGCGCTGCACCGGGCGACGTGTGCACAGGTTTTCCAGCGTTTCAGCAGCGATTTAAAACGTTTTTCTGCTGCCTCCCCCCTTTGTTCTTCTTTAATGGATCGGCGTCTGGAGCCTCGCTACCTCCCAGATCCCCCCCCCCTCTCGCTCTCTCCTCCTCCTCCCCCACTCTCCCCCCTTTCCAACCACACGCAGAAAAAACACACACATTTGCAGCCTCTTTTACGCACCGATTTGTACCGTTTAAAATGGACGAGCTCCTCGGTGCACGGACCGAGGGCGAGCATGCCTGCAGAATCCCCCTGAGGGAAAAGCAACCCCTACACCTGGGGGAAAAAACCCCCACCCGGTCCCCGTTGCTCAACCCCCCACTCACTGCGTGGGAAAACGGAGGAAAAGGGGAGATTTCCACGCGTAAAAAAACACCAAGCATGAGCAGCAGATGAGTGGTGATGCAGCGGGGAGGCGAGGCGTTTTCCCCCCAAACATCCACACACATACTCCCCCCTTCAGCAACTCCAACACCCGGGACCTGGAGAGAACCTCCCCTACCCAGAAACCTCCACACACTCTCTTACCTGAAGGGAAAGGCGCAGAAAAGTCCAATCAGTAATTTAAATCCACAGCTCCTTCTTGCTTTTTATGTATTTCTTCTTCTCCTCACATACACCTGGGGTAGGGGGAGGGGGGTCAGGTGATGGCAGCAGGAGGGGTCCGCTCAGGTAACAATGTCATGCGGTAAAAAGTGAAAGAGTAATCCGGAGAAGAGAGATCAGAGAGCGGACAGGAGCGGCGCTTCTCCCCCGGTCACACACAGCCTTGCTCGGCTTGGATCCTATCGGTCTGTCGCTCCTCCAACACAGCCAGTCCCCCATCTGGACCGTACCACTGCACCCCGCGGGAGGGGGGGGAGACAATTAGAGGAGGAATATAACAACAATTCTATATTAAATCATGGGGTTTTAACATAACATATATAAGATCATATTTACTTTAATTATCTCGTATTTTCAGTTACAGCAGCATGTCAAAACGAAGCAAGGCACATCTTTTAAAAATAAAGCAGAAGTAAAAAGTAAAATATATACAAGTTGGCCGTGAAAGATCAAATCTGTAGACTATCTGAGCGAATAACACTAAGGAGGGCATCCTCAATAACCTACATTTCAAGCAGATTTGATCATGTTTTTCAAAATAAAAACACTTTTCCATGTTTTCTGCAAATCCTTTCTTTATAAAGACTTTACATATTTATAAGTCACATTTAATTCTGTATTTTGTGCTAAAAACAACTTTGTTTTGTGACAGCTTTCTGCAGAAAGTTGCTGTGTCACCTGTTTGTATGTACACTTATCCTCCTATACCACTACATGTCAAGCCTTTCCGGAGTCCTCGATTTGCAATAATTGAATCAACAACATTCAAGATACGTAAGATTTGTTTAAATCTAAGTAAAGTAGGACTACGGTCGGAGTTTACACATGTAGAAGAAGCTGTTGCACCCCTAAAATAACGCGTGTGATGGTTCAGTCCAGCTCTTAATCTGCTGTTTTTCTCCTCCCAAAGCCAGATGTGGAGAGAGACCCAGACCCACAATGACAGAGAGAGAGAAACACATAGGCAGAGGAGTGATGTATAAATATATATAGAAGGAGATGTAAAGATAGAGGGGGGGTGAGGAGGTGCATGGAAATAGAAAGAAAAGATGGAGGAGTAGAGAAAAATGGAAATGGATGAAATAAGAAAATGTGGAGAGGGAGAGAACAGGAATTATTTTTCTTGCAAGAAATGAGAGAACATATACTGAAGGAACCACAGGATCAGGAGGAAAAGCTGATACAGATTGACGTAGATGTAGAGGTAAAGGACAATAGTCTGAATACACTGAATAAGATACTGATCAACAATCGAATAGACAGAAGGAAAGAGATGTTCAAATATATGAGGAAGACAGATCTCTAGAGACAGAGAGGTAACGATTTAAAGAAATTAGTATAATACTGTAATACGAGGGAGGCGTGTGGCGCAGTGGGTTGTGCGTTGGTGTTCGGATCAGGGGGTCACAGGTTCAAACCCCACTGCAGTCAGCATGTCGTTGTGTCCCTAAGACGCTTCACCCCAAATTGCTCCTGTGGGTATTGCCCACAGTATTGAGTATGTAAGTGGCTTTGGATAAAAGTGTATAAGAAGTGACAGTAATATAGCCTAATGTAATAACAATTGGATCTACTTCCTGTCCGTAAATAAAAGAAAAAGCCGCACAAAACGAGTTCTTCAAATACCTGTCCATCTTTTTTCATCTCTTCAGGTACAATCACAATTCACCAGAGCAAGCATCACAGATTTTGACCTTGAGATTCAAGAGTTCAACGGCAAAAATACCTTTTTATAGACAGCTGCAAAAAATATATTTTAAGCATGCTAAAAAGAAATGGCTTGCAAATACAGGTACCCTGCACACATGACCTCTTTGCTGTCGTTTCATGTTACCTTACATTACATGTTACTTGTTAGACCCTTTTATCCAAAGCGACTTACATACTATACTGTGGGCAATCCCCATAGGAGCAAATTGGGGTGAAGCGTCTGAGGGACTAAACAACATGCAGTGGGGTTTGAACCTGTGCCCCCCTGATCCGAACACTAACGCACTAGCCCACTGCACCACACGCCTTTTCGAGACCCAAAGTGTAATGCTAAGATATAAAGTTAATGTTTTATCGAGAACATTTCACAATTTCAGAATCTAAACAAACCTCGAGTCCCCGTACTGCGGGGGAAGTTTACGTGGTTGTTCTTTATTATCTGATTAAATGGATATTTATTTGCACCTCAAGCTATATTTCACTTCATATGGCGCTGTTACTTTAACTGTCTGTACGTTTATTCTTACAATGAGCACAATAACCAATATACCCCAAAATAGCACATCTTACGTTTTTAAGTATATCCATGTATAAATGCGTATTGCATTGTTATGTAAATATACTTATTAGCAGTCCAAGAAAATCAGATTCCTATCATATTTATGAATGAGTCATTCGTAAGTACTTTCACATGCTTAATGAGAAAAGTGAATTCATGTTTTTGACCATGGTTTACTTATTTGTTTGTATTTGTTTTAAAGGTTCCATGTCACGGCCAGAGAAATGTCCAACGAGGCGTTCTGGGGCAGCAGGTATTTTCTGAGTTTTACTCGCTACATGGCGTACTTTGAGGGTTTGTGACTCTGTAGACCGTTTACAAGCAGAAAAACCTTCATAACACACAAGGGGACGGGTGATAACCAGAAAAGCATGAGATGGGACCTTTTAAGTGTGGTTGCCTTTTCATATAATATGTCCTCTTTTTACTACTTGAACTAATGACTTTAATCTGCATTGTACCGTTGCTGCTGTGACCACGTAAACTCCCCCCGCAGTACGGTGACTCAAGGTTTGTTTAGATTCTGAAATTGTGAGATGTTATCGATACATCTTATATATCTTAACAGTACACTTTAGGTCTCGAAAAGTAGAGTCAAATAAGTAGGCTACATTGTTTCTACTTGGTGGTCAGGGAAGTTGTAAAAGATGTTCACTGTTACTCACCTCTTTAACAACGCCAGTAAAACACACAGTACATGAAAACACGATGCATGTGTGCGATGATAGATTAGTCACATCCTGAAAGCTGATGAGTCAGAGCTGCTGCGGATACAGCTTTATTAGAGAGACAATGAGACAGAGAGTGAGACAGGTAGCCAGGTAGAGGTTAGTCAGACAGACAGGAAGTGGATGTAGACGCTGATTACAGGTCGATAGGTCGAGTACATAGGTGGCTAGAAATGTGGATTTGCATTTTGAGGAGAACTCTCTTTACCTGAAAATGATTATATTAGTCGGTTGAAAATCCAGCAGCAGATTTATTTACCTTGTCTATCTGCTGCAATGCATGCTGGTCTTTTCCCTGCTACAGATAATCAGAAAGAGTCCCATTAGTTTCTCTTTCTTTAGTGCCCATGTAAGATGTTGGGTAGAGAGGTTCATTTGCTCTGGCTAATTAGCAGCGACTCACTAAATATCATTTTTCAGGTCGCTGCCTCCTCTCTCATCTCCACACAGTCGGCCAAACTCTTCAGGAAGTGTCTGTGATCATCAGATCGTTTTAGAAAGTTACAAATATAGGTGGTTGCAGCCTCCACATCCGACTCTAACACCGACAACGCCACCGTGGGAATTGAATCAAAGGAAATAGTAAGCAAGGTCACAGAGAGGTCAGACAGAAGAACAATAACCAGCTCAATGAATAACTGTTTGTATGACAGTAACGGGTTAAATACAGGCCCAGTGGTGAATACAAATGAAACAGCTGGGCCTGGCAAAGCGGGAACAAATTAGCTGCTAACTTAACTGCAAAATAATCTTAATTGACTGCAAACTTTGCTATAAACTCAGTGCCAACTTAATGCAAACTTGACCGTACACTCACCAGAAACTTCAATTTAAACTCACTGCAAACTTAATTTCAAACTTTTCCGTGAACTTGATTGAACACTCACTACAAACTTTAGCGTAAACGTACTACAAACTTAACTTCAAACTTTACTGTAAACTCAATGGAAACGTAACAAATCTCACTGCCAACTTACTGCACACTCGATGCAAACTCAATATACACGTACTGCAAACAAATATATATTTACTGCAGACTTTACTTTGAACTCACTTGAGTACAGCAAACGTACTGTAGAGACCAATGGCAACCCTCTCCATAACCACACCTGTGTTTATTCACAGCAGCGGCTAGATACACTTTGTTGTTGCTAACGGTAGCTAACTGCCTGATTCTGGTAGCTAAAGAAACACGGAGGCATTGGATTGGATTAGAGTTGACTAGGGAAAGTAACATTATGCATAATAAAAGTGGATTGAAATGAAACGATCAGTGCTTGAGACAGGAGACAAAACCTCTCTCACTTGCTAACAGCTGAGTATAAATGTCAAATGAACAGTTTTGGAAAGTTACAGATATGGTTGAACCCTCAATAATCAGTAAACTAGCAGTAAAAACAAAAGAAAGGTTCCTCTTTGATTCCAAGTCATGTCCCTAAAACCTGGACTCAAACACCTGAGACCCAGAGCTGTTATACTTAAAAGGAATCGACCTGCAGAGTGTGTTTGGGTCTTAGGAACCCATGCAGAATATGTCAGTGAATGTAAAGTGTGCTGTGGGCTGAAGCTGCAGACTCAGAGTTTCCAGCCGCGCAGCCTAAAATAACCCGGTTCAGGTTCAGGTTTAGACGGAGGTTAGATCCCGGTTCACCCTGTAATCAGCGTCAGGCTGACAGCTCGGCTTTTCCTTCTCTCTCTTTCTGTTTCTGAGTTTCTCTCTCTGTAATTTTCTTAATTGAAGCCACTTGAGGGTCTAGCACTCTCCTCTTTTCATCTTTTCAGACTTTTCTATTCTTTCCACTTCTCCTTATGCTTCCTTCACTTCACTTTTATTCAGTTCCCTTTCCTTTTACTTAGTTTCATTTCCTTCACTTTCTT
>NC_136902.1:4788534-4806034 GCF_949606895.1 Notothenia rossii
TCCTGCTGATGTTCAGGTGTATATCAGTATGTAGTGTCTCTACTTTAAAGAGTCCTCTCCTGCTGATGTTCAGGTGTATATCAGTATGTAGTGTCTCTACTTTAAAGAGTCCTCTCCTGCTGATGTTCAGGTGTATATCAGTATGTAGTGTCTCTACTTTAAAGAGTCCTCTCCTGCTGATGTTCAAGTGTATATCAGTATGTAGTGTCTCTACTTTAAAGAGTCCTCTCCTGCTGATGTTCAGGTGTATATCAGTATGTAGTGTCTCTACTTTAAAGAGTCCTCTCCTGCTGATGTTCAGGTGTATATCAGTATGTAGTGTCTCTACTTTAAAGAGTCCTCTCCTGCTGATGTTCAGGTGTATATCAGTCTGTAGTGTCTCTACTTTAAAGAGTCCTCTCCTGCTGATGTTCAGGTGTATATCAGTATGTAGTGTCTCTAATTTAAAGAGTCCTCTCCTGCTGATGTTCAGGTGTATATCAGTATGTAGTGTCTCTACTTTAAAGAGTCCTCTCCTGCTGATGCTCAGGTGTATATCAGTATGTAGTGTCTCTACTTTAAAGAGTCCTCTCCTGCTGATGTTCAGGTGTATATCAGTATGTAGTGTCTCTACTTTAAAGAGTCCTCTCCTGCTGATGTTCAGGTGTATATCAGTATGTAGTGTCTCTACTTTAAAGAGTCCTCTCCTGCTGATGTTCAGGTGTATATCAGTATGTAGTGTCTCTACTTTAAAGAGTCCTCTCCTGCTGATGTTCAGGTGTATATCAGTATGTAGTGTCTCTACTTTAAAGAGTCCTCTCCTGCTGATGTTCAGGTGTATATCAGTATGTAATATCAGTACTTTATTTCTCTCATACTGCCTGTGCTGCAGCACCTCTTTTCACCGTCTGTCTGAAACCAGAGCCCAGTCTGCTCTGATTGGTTAGCTGACAGGCTCTGTTTTGATTGGTCACCCTTTTAGAGATGTCCCGCCCCTTAGCTTATCACGTACAATGGGTTGGAGCGCTAGCCAATATAAGCGCAAGTTTAATGTAGTGATGTCACTAAGTTCTGAAAGTAAACAGAGGAGTCCAATGAAGGCTTTTTTTCACATAGAGAGAAAACCACATTATCACATTTAACCAACCCAAAATTACCCAATAATACAAACCCTGGAAAATGTTGCCTCATTGCTTTAGCTACAGTTTTAAGAGTGAACTTTGTAATAACATTGCATCTTGAAATGCAGCCCTCCAGCTGATTTATCCCATGTGCAGAGGATTGTGGGTCAGAAGAGTTTGGAAAGCATGCATACTGCAAACTGAGACCTCATGCAGGGCATCCTGGTACTTTGTGCAAACTGTGTTAAGAAATATAATGTTTCATCACATACTAAATAAAGAATAAACAGAGTGTGCAGGTGTACTGACCGATCCCCCCCGGGGAGCAGATGCTGCTCACGTCTGTGACTGAAGTGGAGAAATCTTCATAATCATCGTCTGTCGCTGATAAACGTTGCTCTGGAAGAGAAAACAGACACTTATTAATATTACATTACATTTAGCTGATGCTTTTATCCACAGCGACTCACAATAAGTGCATTCGACCAACAAAGTACAACCTTGAAGAAAACAGAATCATATAAGTACATCAGGTTTCATAGAGCCAAACATTTCAAGTGCTACTCAACTGGCTTTAGATAAGCCAGCCCTTTATTAGTATATAAGTGCTTTGTTAGTAATTCTATCTCTGGAAGTGGAGTCCAAAGAGATGAGTTTTCAGTCTGAAGAAGATGTGTAAGCTATCTGCTGTCCTGATTTCAATGGGGAGCTCATTCCACCATTTTGGAGCCAGGATAGCAAACCCACATGTTTTTGCTGATGGGAACTTGGGTCCCCCTCGCAGTGCGGGTGCAGCGAGCTGTTTGGCTGATGCAGAGCGGAGTGCACCTGCTGGGGTGTACGGTTTAACCATGTCCTGGATGTAGGAAGGGCCAGATCCATTCACAGCATGGTACGCAAGCACCAGTGTCTTGAAGTGGATTCTAGCAGTTACTGGAAGCCAGTGAAGGGAGCGGAGGAGCGGCGTGGTGTGGGAGAATTTAGGAAGGTTGAAGACCAGACGAGCCGCTGCATTCTGGATGAGCTGCAGAGGTCGGATGGCACATGCAGGTAGACCAGCCAGGAGGGAGTTGCAGTAGTCTAGGCGTGAGATGACGAGAGCCTGGACCAGAACCTGCGCTGTTTTCTGGGTCAGCTGGGGACGTATCCTCCTGATGTTGTAAAGCGTGTATCTGCAGCAGCGGGTTGTAGCAGCGATGTTTGCAGTGAAGGACAGTTTGTTATCTAGGGTCACACCCAGATTCCTTGCAGTCTGAGTCGGGGAAACAACAGAGGTGCCGATGTTGATTGTTAGGTCAAGAGTCGGACAATCTTTTCCCGGAAGAAAAAGCAGTTCAGTCTTGTCAAGGTTGAGCTTGAGGTGGTGAGCAGACATCCACTGAGAGATGTCTACTAGACAAGCAGAGATGCGTGCGACGACCTGGGTCTCTGAGCGGGGAAAGGACAGAATTAGTTGGGTGTCGTCAGCGTAGCAGTGGTATGAAAAACCATGCGGGCTAATGACTGATCCGAGCAAGTTTGTGTACAAGGAGAAGAGAAGGGGACCAAGAACAGAGCCCTGAGGGACCCCTGTAGTTAATTGACAAGGGTCGGACTCGGACTCTCTCCAAGTAACCCTGTAGGTGCGGTCTTTGAGGTATGAGGTGAGGAGGGAAAGTGCAGAGCCTGAAACTCCAAGTTCTTGGAGAGTGCGAAGGAGGATCTGATGGTTCACCGTGTCGAATGCAGCAGACAGGTCCAGAAGGATGATGACAGAGGAGAGGGAGGCTGCTTTAGCCGTGTGCAGTTCCTCAGAGACAGCAAGGAGAGCAGTTTCTATTGAGTGACCTCCCTTGAAACCAGACTGGTGCGGATCCAGAAGGTTGTTCTGATGGAGATAACAGGAGAGTTGTTTAAAGACAGCGTGTTCCAGTTCCTGCCAATATCCAGCAACTTGGCACAGCCATTGAAGAGGAGTGGACCAACATTCCACAGGCCACAATCAACAACCTGATCAACTCTATGCGAAGGAGATGTGTTGCACTGCGCGAGGCAAATGGTGGTCACACCTGATACTGACTGGTTTTCGGACCCCCCCAGACCCTGAGTCTGTGCGAAGTTGCTGGATATTGGCAGGAACTGGAACACGCTGTCGTATACGCCGATCCAGAGCATCCCAAACATGCTCAATGGGTGACATGTTAGGGTTAGGGTTAAACCCTAGGGTTTTCGGACCCCCCAGACCCCCCCAATAAAGCAAAATTGCACGTTTCAGAGTGGCCTTTGATTGTGGCCAGCCTAAGGCACACCTGTAATCATGCTGTCTAATCAGCATCTTGATATGCCACGCCTGTGAGGTGGGATGGATTATCTCGGCAAAGGAGAAGTGCTCACTATCACAGATTTTTTCAGATTTGTGAACAATATTTGAGAGAAATGGTTATTTTGTGTATGTAGAAAATGTTTTAGATCTTTGAGTTCATCTCATGAAAAATGGGAGCAAAAACAAAAGTGTTGCGTTTATATGTTTGTTCAGTGTATTTGTATATATCTGAGACCCATGATACATGCCTAAGAATAGCATAATAGATGCACTTTAAAGTATTATCGTATCGTATCACACCCTCCCCCCCTCACCTGGCACCAGTGAGTACTCCCCCCCGATGTGGTTGGTGGGGGGCGCTGCGATGTCGTAGATGGGGGTCGCAGAGAGGGGGAGGCTGTTGGGTTTAGAGCGGGATCTCACGGTGCTGTAGACCGGGGCCGGGGCCGAGGCTCCTGATGCATCGTTATCATAGTGATGGGAGGCGGGGGGGAGGGTCCTGAGGGGAAATGATCAGAATCAGAATCAGAAATCAGAATCAAAGCTAGAATCAGAAACAGTAATTGGAATTCAAAATCGGTATCAGAATCAAAATCAGAATGTGTCACACAGCGGGGGAATGTACAGTGTTGCAACAAAGTGGAGAATCCAAATAAAAGGCAATAGATCAGATGAGTAGACTACTGTAAACAAACAGTTTTAAAATCAAATCAAAATGGTATCCATGCATGTTAAAAAAAAAAGCAACTAATTTGATTTAATAAAAAACAAATACCAGAAAATATCAATATTTATTAGAATATCAGGAATGTCTAATAACTTTTTCAATTGACCAGAACACATTTAAAATACTTGACTTTATATACTTTTTGGACCCAAAAATGTAACTTTATTTGTAGGTTTTTCAAAGCTTTTATCAAAAAGTAGCTGATAATTAACTGAAAGTAACACATTTCCAGTCTCTCTATCAAATACAGTTTTCTAATGAATTAAAACTGACATTCGTAAATAAAACAGACTCTCACCTCTTGTTTGGTAAATGCATTTAAAACATGTCATTCAACAGGATTTTACAAAAGTATCAGAGGCTCTAATTTCTCCGAAACATCCCAATACTTTTAAAGGTACCTCAATGTAATAATGACTAGGATTTCAAAAGTCTAATTCTTCTATAGGAGACACGTCAGCATGCTCAGTGTTGTGTAAATCAGATTTTTAAGAGGAACTCAGGTGTTTGATTACCTGCTGGATCGTGTGACCACCACAGAGTAGGTGGGGTCTTTAGAGGGGGGGTGTTTGTTTTTGTTTACCACGGCGTACGTATCGTTCATGGTCGGCTGCAGCGACAGCGGTCTGCACACATCAAGAACAAACAAAATAACTCCAATAACACCGTTTCTTTTCACATGTGTGTAAAAACAAGAAATGCAAAGACGAAAAAACAAGAATAGATTTTGTTTTGTAGAAATAGGCCAAACACTGTCACCTAATCGTGACTTCTGTAGTCAAGGAAGTATAAAAGACTACAATTCCCATGGCGCCATCCTCTTAAAGGTCACCTATTATGCAAAGTCCACTTCTCCATGTCTCTTCTACATCAACATGTGTCCTCTCTTCTCCATGTCTCTTCTACATCAACATGTGTCCCCTCTTCTTCATGTCTCTTCTACATCAACATGTGTCCCCTCTTTTTCATGTCTCTTCTACATCAACATGTGTCCCCTCTTCTTCATGTCTCTTCTACATCAACATGTGTCCCCTCTTCTTCATGTCTCTTCTACATCAACATGTGTCCCCTATTCTTCATGTCTCTTCTACATCAACATGTGTCCCCTCTTCTTCATGTCTCTTCTACATCAACATGTGTCCCCTCTTCTCCATGTCTCTTCTACATCACCATGTGTCCCCTCTTCTTCATGTCTCTTTTACATCAACATGTGTCCCCTCTTCTTCATGTCTCTTCTACATCAACATGTGTCCCCTCTTCTTCATGTCTCTTCTACATCAACATGTGTCCCCTCTTCTTCATGTCTCTTCTACATCAACATGTGTCCCCTCTTCTTCATGTCTCTTCTGCATCAACATGTGTCCCCTCTTCTTCATGTGTCTTCTACATCAACATGTGTCCCCTCTTCTTCATGTCTCTTCTACATCACCATGTGTCCCCTCTTCTCCATGTCTCTTCTACATCAACATGTGTCCCCTCTTCGTCATGTCTCTTCTACATCAGCATGTGTCCCCTCTTCTTCATGTCTCTTCAACATCAATATGTGTCCCCTCTTCTTCATGTCTCTTTTACATCAACATGTGTCCCCTCTTCTTCATGTCTCTTCTACATCAACATGTGTCCCCTCTTCTTCATGTCTCTTCTACATCAACATGTGTCCCCTCTTCTTCATGTCTCTTCTACATCAACATGTGTCCCCTCTTCTTCATGTCTCTTCTACATCAACATGTGTCCCCTCTTCTTCATGTCTCTTCTACATCAACATGTGTCCCCTCTTCTCCATGTCTCTTCTACATCAACATGTGTCCCCTCTTCTTCATGTCTCTTCTACATCAACATGTGTCCCCTCTTCTTCATGTCTCTTCTACATCTTGTGCTTTCCTGGGGAGAAAATGGTTCGTGGGTGTGCCGGCCACACCAACAATTTCTGATTGGCTGGGCGAATTGATCTACTCCTTAGTTCGGGGGAACTAAGTACCGGTAACTAAGTACCACAAAGTACTTGGTGTGAAAGCAGCTATTGTGTTCTTTTTAACCAAATCTCTCTCAGAGGGGCGTGGGGAGGGGCTCCTTATTTTCATCTAAAGTAACAGACAGAGAATCAACACTTTGGAAACAGAGGGGATTATGGGTAATGCTGCAATGATCTGTTTGGTGTTTGGAGCCAAACACTTCAGAGACAGGCTCTGTATATATCTGAGACCTGTAATACATTGCATAAAATACGTCGCCCAATATCAACACATCATCAGAAGCCAAACAAGTTGTCAACTTGGCGGCTGTGGCTCAGTGGATAGTGTGCTGGACTTGGGATCAGGGGGTAGCAAGTTTGAGTCCCACTACAGTCAGCATGTCGTTGTGTCCCTGAGACACTTCACCACAAATTGCTCCTGTGGAGATTGCCCACAGTATTGAGAATGGAAGTCGCTTTGGATAAAAGCGTCTAACAAGTAATAATAATAATCAACAACTGTGAGTAGAAAGAAATGAAGGAAAGATGACACGTTAGAAATGTCTGTTTTTTGTGGCTTGATGGAAATAAAGGAAGGAAGCTGAGTCAGTGTGCTTTATGTTTATATTAAACTTATGTCTAGATAACACGTTAGTAGGAGGTTTGAAGAAGTGTGAAAACAGGGGAGGGAGTTTTGTTTCTGCTGCGTCACCTTTGAATGATTCCTCAAAATATATAATGCACCACAAAAAGAGCAGTTTGCATTTCTGTTATTGTCAAAAAATAACTCTACTAAAATTGTAACTTTATGTTTTTCAATCAAAGGCACATTTTTTCTTCTACAGTAATGGTATTACATAGGTTTAATGTGAAGACTCCTCTTTTCTCTCCTCACATCTTGTTTCCTTGCTTCTTTTTTATTTCTTTCCTCTTCTAACCTCTTATTCCCTTTCTACTTTGGTTTCCTCTCCCTTCTATTCTCTCTTGTCTCCTCACCTCTTGTTACCTTATTTCCTTTCCTCTTTTCTCTCCTCACATCTTGCTCCCTCTATCGTTTCCTCTCCTAACCTTGTTTGTCCGTGTTCCCTCATTTCCTCACCTCTTATTTCCTTGTTTCTTTCTTCTCTTTTCCCTTCTCTTTTGTTTCCTTTCCTAACCTCTCATTGCCTTTTTTCCTCACCCCTTAGTTCCCTTTGTTTCCTCTACTTTCTCGTATCTCTTATTTCATCTCCTTTCATCTTGCTTCCTTCTCTTCTCATCTCCTCCCCTCTTTTTTGTTTCATTTCACCCTTGTCTGCCTTCCTTTGCATTTCATTTCTCACTTCCTCTTCCTCTCTAACACACCCTCCTCTCACCTTCCCTTGTATCTACTTCCTCCTTATCTATCTTCCTTAACCTGTTCTCTCTTCTTCTCCGCCTTTCCTCCCCATGTTTCCTTTTCTTTCACTTTTCCTCATCACCTCAATCATATCTCCTCCTCTTCCTCCTCATGCCCTTTGTTGCCATGGTGATGTGATATATAACATATGGGGGATGGAGGGATGAAAAGGAGGGTGAGAAAAGTGTTAAATTAACACCACGGGGTGAGACATGAAATCTGTTACTGTGTATCTGCGCACACACACACACACACACACACACACACACACACACACACACACACACACACACACACACACACACACACACACACACACACACACACACACACACACACACACACACACACGCACACGCACACGCACACGCACACACACACACACACACACACACGTACCTCTGTGAGGAGGAAGCAGGTGTTCTTGTGGGTTCAGGTATATTCAGCTGGTGAGGAAAAAGAAATAAAGAAACAGTTCAGTTTATCTGCAGGTCTCACATAATAAATATTAAAAATGTATTTAAACTTAAGACTATTAAAGAGGACATATTATGCTCTACTCTGATTGGTTGGCTGGCCGGCTCTGTTGTGATTGGTCAACCGATTAGAGATGTCCCGCCCCTTAGCAACGGAGTCCAATGGAAGCGTTTCAGGATTATTAAATTGAACTTTACTAATAATCATATGATTGGGAATTACTGACAAAAGTGATATCAATTGAAATGATTGAATGCACTTGGTAAATGACTCTGGTCTTTACTCTCATCTGTTCTCATTTATATCTTTCACACGTTGGCCTGAAAGATGGGAAATTATATTTAGAAGATATTTTACTGTTGCTTTTTTTAATAAATATTCAGGTTACCCAGCAACAGCTGAAACAATTAGTTAGTTATGTGAGTAAACGGTCTTTTTTTATGTACAGTCATCATGGCTCCAAGCTTCACAGATGTGAAGGTTTGCTGCTTCCCTTTTTAATGACGTTAATAATGATAATGTATTACATAATAATGTTGAGGTTAGGACTTCATAACCATCACACATCACTTTAGGATCATTTCTCATCATTTTCATTACAAACACAGAAATCAACGGATTATACGCAAATAATTATGAGTAAATAGTTTTATATGAGCTCCGCCAATTTACAACAGTTAAATCCAGCTTTCATATGATTGCATACATTTGAATAATATAAGGGTATAATATATAGAAAGAGATACAGGAGACTTTTTTATACTATAACTGAAAGCCAACATAAGACTCTACTTGTACCAGGTTTGTTGACAGTGTGATATTCATACTTGAGTTTTTCTGACGTATCATAACACTTCCTCCACCACAGGAACAAAGACAAAATATGTTTCTAAATATAAGCAATTCCACTTTTGATGGAAATATGTAATCCTATCTCTGTTTTTAAAGAGACTTTATGTGAAAGCTAACCGGTCGTGGGAAGTAACTGTAAGTAGATTTGCTCAAAATTGTACTTTAGTACTTAAGTACAATTTTGATGTACTTGTACTTTACCTGAGTATTTCCATGATATGCTACTGTGTACTTTTACTCCACTACAGTTCAGAAGTACATGGTGTACTTTTCCTCCACTACATGTATTTAATACCTTTAGTTACTTCTCAGATGTGGATGAATGATGTGAAATATAATCAAGTGTTAAATCAGACTTTAGTTCCACCTGGAGTAAATCCACAAGCTACCCTGCAGTATACAAAGTCATTCAAACTAGCTGCACCTTTACCAGCTTTGAGAACACTTTCATGATCAATCATTATAAAACATATCATTTATATTATTCTGAAATGGACCAATCTGCACAATGACTACTTTTACTGTCTTTCACTATATTTTGATGAGAATACTTTTCTACTTTACTTGAGGAACATTTTGAATGCAGGACTTTTACTGTAACAGAGTATTCATACACTCTGGTACTTCTACTTTTACTCAAGTACAACATCTGAGTACTTCTACTTTTACTACAAGATCTGAGTACTTCTACTAGTATTTCTACTTTTAATCAAGTACAAGATCTGAGTACTTCTACTTTGACTCAAGTACAAGATCTGAGTACTTCTACTTTGACTCAAGTACAAGATCTGAGTACTTCTACTTTTAATCAAGTACAATATCTGAGTACTTCTACTTTTACTCAAGTACAAGATCTGAGTACTTCTACTTTGACTCAAGTACAATATCTGAGTACTTCTACTTTTAATCAAGTACAAGATCTGAGTACTTCGACCACCTCTGCTGTTAACACACAATCAGTCAAATCAGGCTACTAACCAGTAAATTACAGACAGCTTCACAAAGGGATTGACTCCTGAAGGAAACGACATGTCTTCATGTCTGTTTGTTGTGATGTTTTTATATGTATCATTAAGGTTAAAGTACTCCTACCTGTCAGCATGTGTCGTCCATTGGTTCTACTGGAGTTGAATTCTTATTGTTAAACACTGATCAAGTCTTTCTCTCTCTGTGTGAACAATCTGCCTTCACTCGGCCTGCAGCGGAGGATTTACATGCAGGAAGTCTGATTAAAGATCACTTCCTGTTTCTGCAGCTGCACCAACTTCCTCCAACAACATCACTTCATCAAAACTGTCACAGGATTTAAATGTGACACGAGTTTAAAAGCCTCTTCACAGGCTATCTGTCTGCGGAGGTGGAAGAAGTAATCAGATTTTGTTCTGTATTTTCAGGTTCATATTAATACTTTTTTCCTCGACTGGGACATGTCTCCATGGTTTAATGTTCAAAAAGCTCTGCTCTGATTGGTTAGCTGGCCGGCTCTGTTGTGATTGGTCAACTGCTTAGAGATGTCCCGCCCCTTAGCCTATCACGTACAATGTGTTGGAACATAGTGATGTCCCTTTGTAACACTGGTGCGTCTATTGGCTAGCGTTGCTTAGAATGACATAATTATATATTATTAGATAACGATTTTCTTAATTAATCTTTTTTTAGTTTCAAAAAATAGTAAATGAAGTAAAAATATTGTTTGTTTTTTGTCAAATTCTCTCCGTGCAACAATGCTAAAAAAGTAAAGAGTCACCAAAGCTGTCAGATAAATATAATGGAGTAAAAATAAGCAGTGTTACCCAGTGTAGCCTTTTGTTTATGAAAAGTGCTTTACAGATAAAGTTTTATTGACGTGTGTTACCAGGGTCAGGTTGCTGTAGAGATGAGGCTCGGCGGCTGACTGCTGCAGGAATCGCTCGAACATAAAGGCGACGGTTGTGGAGATGAACTGATACTGCTCCTGCCAGAAGAGGACATCATTTATTAGTCAGTTATTCATGAAACATCAGAGACGAATGTGCCTCATCTCCTGTTTCAACATCTGTTAAGTAAGATGGTGATGTTCCTAACACCTCAGAAATAACACACTGGTGTATTTCAGTTTAATATTTAGATTAGATTCGTTTTAAGGGTATTTGGTTTCTGTAAAATACATGAACTCTTCCCAATTCTAGATGCACTTGTTAGATATCGACTAACGGATGAGTTCAGGTGTATATCAGTATGTAGTGTCTCTACTTTAAAGAGTCCTCTCCTGCTGATGTTCAGGTGTATATCAGTATGTAGTGTCTCTACTTTAAAGAGTCCTCTCCTGCTGATGTTCAGGTGTATATCAGTATGTAGTTGTCTCTACTTTAAAGAGTCCTCTCCTGCTGATGTTCAGGTGTATATCAGTATGTAGTGTCTCTACTTTAAAGAGTCCTCTCCTGCTGATGTTCAGGTGTATATCAGTATGTAGTGTCTCTACTTTAAAGAGTCCTCTCCTGCTGATGTTCAGGTGTATATCAGTATGTAGTGTCTCTACTTTAAAGAGTCCTCTCCTGCTGATGTTCAGGTGTATATCAGTATGTAGTGTCTCTACTTTAAAGAGTCCTCTCCTGCTGATGTTCAGGTGTATATCAGTATGTAGTGTCTCTACTTTAAAGAGTCCTCTCCTGCTGATGTTCAGGTGTATATCAGTATGTAGTGTCTCTACTTTAAAGAGTCCTCTCCTGCTGATGTTCAGGTGTATATCAGTATGTAGTGTCCCTACTTTAAAGAGTCCTCTCCTGCTGATGTTCAGGTGTATATCAGTATGTAGTGTCTCTACTTTAAAGAGTCCTCTCCTGCTGATGTTCAGGTGTGTATCAGTATGTAGTGTCTCTACTTTAAAGAGTCCTCTCCTGCTGATGTTCAGGTGTATATCAGTATGTAGTGTTTCTACTTTAAAGAGTCCTCTCCTGATGATGTTCAGGTGTATATCAGTATGTAGTGTCTCTACTTTAAAGAGTCCTCTCCTGCTGATGTTCAGGTGTATATCAGTATGTAGTGTCTCTACTTTAAAGAGTCCTCTCCTGCTGATGTTCAGGTGTATATCAGTATGTAGTGTCTCTACTTTAAAGAGTCCTCTCCTGCTGATGTTCAGGTGTATATCAGTATGTAGTGTCTCTACTTTAAAGAGTCCTCTCCTGATGATGTTCAGGTGTATATCAGTATGTAGTGTCCCTACTTTAAAGAGTCCTCTCCTGATGATGTTCAGGTGTATATCAGTATGTAGTGTCTCTACTTTAAAGAGTCGTCTCCTGCTGATGTTCAGATGTATATCAGTATGTAGTGTCCCTACTTTAAAGAGTCCTCTCCTGCTGATGTTCAGGTGTATATCAGTATGTAGTGTCTCTACTTTAAAGAGTCCTCTCCTGCTGATGTTCAGATGTATATCAGTATGTAGTGTCTCTACTTTAAAGAGTCCTCTCCTGATGATGTTCAGGTGTATATCAGTATGTAGTGTCTCTACTTTAAAGAGTCCTCTCCTGCTGATGTTCAGATGTATATCAGTATGTAGTGTCTCTACTTTAAAGAGTCCTCTCCTGATGATGTTCAGGTGTATATCAGTATGTAGTGTCTCTACTTTAAAGAGTCCTCTCCTGCTGATGTTCAGATGTATATCATTATGTAGTGTCTTTACTTTAAAGAGTCCTCTCCTGCTGATGTTCAGGTGTATATCAGTATTTAGTGTCTCTACTTTAAAGAGTCCTCTCCTGCTGATGTTCAGGTGTATATCAGTATGTAGTGTCTCTACTTTAAAGAGTCGTCTCCTGCTGATGTTCAGGTGTATATCAGTATGTAGTGTCTCTACTTTAAAGAGTCCTCTCCTGCTGATGTTCAGGTGTATATCAGTATGTAGTGTCTGTACTTTAAAGAGTCGTCTCCTGCTGATGTTCAGGTGTATATCAGTATGTAGTGTCTCTACTTTAAAGAGTCCTCTCCTGCTGATGTTCAGGTGTATATCAGTATGTAGTGTCTCTACTTTAAAGAGTCGTCTCCTGCTGATGTTCAGGTGTATATCAGTATGTAGTGTCTCTACTTTAAAGAGTCCTCTCCTGCTGATGTTCAGGTGTATATCAGTATGTAGTACTAAAGTATAAATAACTATTATTACCTTTCTATTTCATTGTATCTAGAATTCCTAGCTCTTCACATAAATGTTGCAGTTTTAAACACATGGCTCACCGTGTGTTTAAAACAATACTACATGTTAAGGTTTAGGAAACCTTTAGGTCATAGCTTAAAAAACAAAACTTCTAAACAGGAAGTGAAGGTGTTTTTTAAAAGTCACACTTTACAAACAGGGGGCTCTGTGGAGGTTGCAACACATATTTTAAAATCGCTGTACTAATTGAAACTCAGGTCTTGGAATAACAGAGAAAGGTTTTGAATATTCCAGATGAGTACTTGTTAAGTTTCACCGAGGTACAGCAGCACAGATTCCCTCGTTCAGCTTCACTCACTTTGGTCTGGACTGAAGACGGTCTCTGTTTCCGCAGCTCCTGAACGATCTCCATGATGCTGAAGTCTGCTGTGAGATTCTGAAACAGCAGACAGGAAACATTGAACACCACACCCAACAAGTGTGCAAGAATTACAAAGAAAGGTCTTTCTGTGTCTCTGTGTGCACCATTTATACCAAAGCAGATACGTCTTATGTGTAGACCTACTTGGTAATAAAACTGATTCTGATTGCAGTTATCTTTTTTGTAAATATTCGTTATTGAAAGACGATGCAAGTCAGACACAAAATACACAATAATATCCCTTTAATATTTGTTTTCTTCAGCAATCATCCCCCTCTAGATACAGTACGTGCTACCAGGAAGGAGAATAATAAAAGGTTGATTGAAGGAAATTAATAATAACAATAATAAAGTGTTATCTCTCTTGGACTGTTTTTAAGATAAGATGAAATAAGACTTTATTTATCCAGAAGGAAATTGTTGTGCCAGAGTTACAAAAATACAATAAATACTTAATAGTAAAACTGTACACTAACAGTGCAGTAAGAAAATCTAATTAAATAACTAACTAAATATTGATTTGGTTTCTTATGTAGTTTCAATATTATTTATAAGTGAAAAACAAAAAGACAACCCATCTTTAGTAATAGTGTTTACAGGAGCTTACAGAACACCGTGGTGAAAGTACTGAACGCAGTTTTTCTCTGAAGTGGTTTCTGTGGACGTGATGTGTTATCATGCGTTACCTTGGTAACCAGCAGGTCATGGATGTAATCGAGAGCACAGATGACTCCTGTCCTCCCACAGCCCGCACTGTGACACACACACACACACACACACACACACACACACACACACACACACACACACACACACACACACACACACACACACACACACACACACACACACACACACACACACACACACACACACACACACACACACACACACACACACACACACAGATAGAGGAACAGATGCATCATGCATGTTAACTCTGCCATCGTTAGCTGGTGTTACCTGCTGCATATTCACAGCCTTCTGCTCTCTGTGTGTAGGAGTGTGTGTGTGTGTGTGTGTGTGTGTGTGTGTGTGTGTGTGTGTGTGTAGGAGTGTGTGTGTGTGTGTGTGTGTGTGTGTGTGTGTGTGTGTGTGTGTAGGAGTGTGTGTGTGTGTGTGTGTGTGTGTGTGTGTGTGTGTGTGTGTGTGTGTGTGTGTGTGTGTGTGTGTGTGTGTGTGTGTGTGTGTGTGTGTGTGTGTGTGTGTGTGTGTGATACAAGCTGCCATATGTGTGGTAAGGCCTGTTTGAATGTTAATGACCATCTGACCTGCGATCTGTGCTGCTGGCAAAAACAAGCGTCAGTAATGACGTGAGATTAGCAGCCGTTTAGAAGTGTGAGAGAGAGTGTGTGTGTGTGTGTGTGTGTGTGTGTGTGTGTGTGTGTGTGTGTGTGTGTGTGTGTGTGTGTGTGTGTGTGTGTGTGTGTGTGTGTGTGTGTGTGTGTGTGTGTGTGTGTGTACCTGCAGTGTACCAGCAGAGGCGAGATGTGTGTTCCCTGGCTCTCTCTGGCTCTCTGCAGAAGGTCCAGCACTCCTTCAGCCTCGTAGGGAACGTCGTGATCTGGCCACGATAGAAACTGATACTGAGTCAGTGCACGGGTCACCTGAGGAGGAGGAGGAGGAGGATGAGGAGGAAAGAAGGCTAAGAATAAATTCAACTTTTTTTGTATTGTATTGTTAAATAACTTTTCATATAATTTGATCTAAAGACTCCAAATCAGAGCAGCATTGATTTACCACACACACACACACACACACACACACACACACACACCTTTTTATTACTGAAATTAAGAGCTTCATCTATTTTATATACATATTTTAATGTGGCAAATTGAGCACTGGAAAACTAGAAGAAACCTTTTTCGGGAAAAAATAATGAAGATTGTTTAGAAAATTCAGCAGTTTTATTTAAAAAGCATGAGTAGGAGTAGGACACACCTTTTTTGTGCTGATTTTCTATGAATATTTTAATGACATTTTGAAGCCACTCTCACAAAATGTGAAAAAAGTTGCAAAAACAACACACTTACATGCTGCGTATCCCATGGATGTATAATAAGAACTGGATACAGCGTGGGAGGCGGGGTGTCGTTCTTTCCTATGAGAGTTGCTCATTGGCGCATGAGGACAAAATGGCCCAACTTTTGAGAGAGCGAAACGTCAAAGATTACCCATCATGCCTAGCTGTCAGAGCAGAAGAACCCGTATGTGTGCTCACAGAGCATGCACCCCTTAAGCCCCGCCCCCCGAGCTCCCACTCTCGGGGTGTTTCTCAATATCGAGGAAAGCTGCTCCAGAGCCACTATTTCAAGGATGCTACGCCATCGAGTCCCGCCGAAGGAAATTTCGAGGCTGCACATGTGTATCCTTCGCGGTCTTAAAATCCCCACAATGCTTTGCGCACGGACCAATTTTCAAATCTTTGGCGGAAATCGCGCTCCATTTAAGGCGGGGCCTCGCATATGACGCACACCTGCACACCTGCTAGCCTGTTCCACCATTCTTCGTTTTCCGAGGCTAGGAAGGATTCTTGCCTCGCTTCTGAAGGACCTGACTCGGAGGGACTTGTCCTACCAAGGAAGCGTCCTCGACATTGAGAAACACCCTCGGCTCAGTAGAATGAATGGAGATGGAAAAGAAATCTAGATTCGGCTTTTAGTGCATTTTTACAAACGTTAAGGACCGAATGATTCTAATAAGGGCTATAAACTAGTTCATACTGGGTAGTTTATTTTATTTAAAAAAAAGTATCCTCTGATTTACAGACGTCTCTTTCCAAATGCTAGTCAATTGGAAAAAGTCTTGCCCAGTGACGTCACGGACTGATACGTAAATTGTACCGCCGTTTGGACACAACGAATATTTTCATCAGAGTCCGGCACACTTCCTGTGGGCTTGGTGTATCCTCATATTTTTTCATGTAATGTAATATAATGTAATGTCGGTGTGTTACCTGCTGGTATTCTAGGACCAGATCTCTGATCACCACGTGTTCATTAGGATGTGTCTCCCCCTGCTGGAAACACAGGAACAACACGTGGTAAATACACAATATGTTCTCAGTTCATGAACATTTCTCTAAAGCTTCACTTCATTAAATGCTTTAATATTACCAGTGGCCGACTGTAACTACGTATATTTCTTCAAGTACTGTACGTTGTTTTTGTTTAATCCAATACATCTCAGAGGGAAAAATTGCACTTATTACTGACTACATTTATCGATCCCACATGGTTTCATCTAAATAACAAATGATCATTATTTCATTACAAATACAATGTTAGAGACATTTCTAGAAAGGGAAAACAGATTTATGTTTTAGAAATTAGTTGCTTCTTTACAACCCTGAGATTTACCTGGTGACCTTTGGAGGGGCCCGACCCTTAGGTTGAGAACCTCTGGACTAAACTACCAAACTTTATATTAAGGAGTAAAAAAGCTGCTCTAAGATTAAAGTGTTTGTATGAATCATTTCAGTAATTATGATATCAATATATATATATCATCCAAAATGAGTACTTTAAGTTTTGAAAGCACATTCTACTGATGAAATGTACTATATGTAAAAGTATATGAGACTTTAAAATATTATAAGAGCTCAGTGTGTGTGTGTGTGTGTGTGTGTGTGTGTGTGTGTGTGTGTGTGTGTGTGTGTGTGTGTGTGTGTGTGTGGCCTAGCATTACCAACCTTGTGGGGACCTACATCTGTTTACACAGTCACGTCACAGTCACGTGTGGGGACTCGCCTCCCTCATGGGGACAAAATGGAGGTCCCCATGAGGGGAATCATTAATTTTAGGGTGAAGACTTGGTTAGGAATAGGTTAAGGGTTAGGGTTAGGGTTAGGGTTAGGCATGTGTTGGTTATGGTTAAGGTTAGGATAGGTCTCCAGGAAATGCATGTAAGTCAATGTAATGTCCCCTGAAGTGATGTATACATGGTATGTGTGTGTGTGTGTGTGTGTGTGTGTGTGTGTGTGTGTGTGTGTGTGTGTGTGTGTGTGTGTGTGTGTGTGTGTACTCACGTTGCACACACTAAACGGTCCGAACGCAGCCGACTGATGAACTGGAGACCAGTAACACTCACACTTCTTCTGCAGAGAACAAAACACAACCACAGCAAAAATGTTCATAAAAGAATAATATAGAAACTGTCAATAAAAC